>NW_009733153.1:0-7297 GCF_000703405.1 Apaloderma vittatum | reverse complement strand
CAGATTTTAACATTTTCCATGTTTTTGAAAAAAATACTTCTAATGTAATTGCTTGTTACAGCAACCTCTGCCTGTAGTTTTATAGCGTGACCTTCTGTATGCCTTGTACTCTGCAGCTTAGATCTTTGTGCATAAGACAGTGATACTCAATTATTAATAGAACTTAGCCCTCTGTGGTATATGGTATGCTGTTGCCTGGATAGTGGACCTTTCTACAGTTTCCTGACAACGTGATATATATGGGCTGCAGTGAAGTGGTATAGAAAGGTGAAGTGACTTGTGTACCATATAGTACACTTGCTGTTGCAATGCTGGATGAATTCTTGTGCTCAGATGAAGGAAGGAGAAGTAGAACCTTCCACAAATGGCAGGTGATAACATTATGTATGCTCCCTTTGCAAGGATTTGAAAGAAATACTTCAGCTTGGTAACTTTGGAAAGAAAGCACTAGACCTGTGTGTGTCTTGGTAAATTACATACCACAGAATGTACAGAGATGAAAAAGTGAACTATTTATCCTCAGGGAACAGAGAAAGAGTGTTTTACATATTTTCTGTATGTAATTCCAGAAACACACGTTTGTGCCTGTTGTCTACTGCTTGTAGTTCATTCTGAGGTTAAGTAGGATGCTGTCTCCATTGTAGTGTTGCATAATGTGTTACAGAGAATTCTTCATTTCACAGCAATCCAAATTGCTAAATCACGGTTGTCTGAGTTTCTTTGGTTCCTGTTAACCAGTGTATAGTGATGTTACGGCGTTCGTGCAACTGCTCTTTTGCTTATCTTCATCTTGTTCTTAAAGTCTCTTCTTTAGAAATGAGGGAGAAAGAAGGTAATCAGTATTGTATGAAACAGGTGCCCGCATTTCAGTTTGCATAGCACAGATGATAGCATGCATCAGGGTGAAGCATCAAGAATAACCAAGTTAAGCAGTGACTGGTTTTCTTTAATGATTGAACTAGGTGAAATTGTAGCCAAAAGTGAGGTACTTTTCATTGCTCCTTTTAGACTTGGTAGAAAAAAAGAAATCATGAGTTCATTGGGGCAAGAAGTTAGTAAATGATGCTACAAAAGCTTGAAAAGTGAGCTATGCCATAGTTGAAATTGTATTCTTTTTCAAAAGCCATTCTTGGATAGCTCTAATGCTGGGGAACAGTAGGTTTCCTTGGCACTCGACTTTTCTGGAGGAAAAAAAACCAAACAGTATTGAAAGTCTGAAACAAAATATGCTTACTCTAGAGTTGAGTATGCTAAAAATGTTGTATTCATAAATATTGTCTTTATTACAAAAGCATTTAATTTCTTCATGCAGAACTAAATTGTGTGTTTGCTTAACGTCTATTCTTGCATCCATGAAATAGCATGACAATATGAGAAAATCAAAACTGTTTCCATGGGGTGCATAATGAAGGCACAAAAATGACTATTTAAAAAAAAAAGTTGATGATTAAATCTTTTGACATAACTCTTCCTACCACAGAGAAAAGTCAGTTTGGTTATCCATTTCATGATCTTTCTTAACTGCAAGCCCTTATGCTGATCTATTGCAGTTCTGTCCAGTACCTAGAACAGTCCCAAAGTCCTGACTGTGAGAATCACCAATTCCAACTGGGTTTCAGTCTCTTACTGGCAAATGTAATACTGACTGTCAGGGATCTTTTCTTTGTTACTGATATAAATGGCTGTAGAAAAAAAATATTTTGTGTATGTGAAATTTTTTTCATCATACCCCACATTCTGCAACAAGTAATTCTGTTGAGCCTTACATTATAGAATATGGAAGTAAGCTGCACCCTGATAGAAGTTGCCTTCAAGACCTTTGTTCTGAGACAAAAGCAGAGCAGATGTTTGTCTTGTCAATGCAGTGGGGTACTTCTGACTTGTCACCAGTTCTCAAAATTTCTGAACTCTCTTTATTGCAGGAGTCCAAGTTTAAAGAAACTGGAGTAATTACACCTGAAGAAGTAAGTATTTAGAAATGTTTTGAAAGTAATAATCAATTTTGCTAAAAAATAAACTGTTTGAGATCAACACAGTAATGTCTTTGCCAACTAATTACTGCTTTTTGAAAAAAAATTCCACAGAATGCAAGTCCTAAATGGCCTTTTTACTCTACAGATGAAGTAGACAACAGGATTCACTTGACCTCTTAATGTGGGATGTTTATCTTCCTATATTGTTGTGAAAAGCTTGTCAGGAAGCTGGTGGTGGGCCAACACCTCCACTTGTCATGCAGAACTAAAACAGGAATATATTGCTTTCAGAAGTCTTTCCCATAAGCAACTGGCATAGGAACTTGTGTCTTGGGAACACTCTCTGCTTACCTCACTTACACTTCCTTTCAAGGCTCTGGCTCAACCATTGCATATGGTTGTCCACACCAAGTACCCAGTGATTATTGTTTTTCCCTCCTCTTCTATATATGCTGCTTCAGGCTGGTTGTATTTTGGATTGTTGCCAAGCAGTTGCAGTTTTTTTAAGGAGACTCCTGCAAAAAGAAACAAGTGGGACTTTTTCAGCATTAGTAAATACACTGATTGTGCGGTGCTGTTTTGACTTCCCTGTTCTTTTCTTGTATTAAAGCGATGCTGTTCTGAAAATACATTGTCTTTACAGACATATAAGAAAACATTGTTAAGACTGTTAGAATGAAAGAATGCACAGATGTGGAGATGGAGAAAGATGGAACAATTGATGACTGATGCAGGTAGATGATATGGACAGAAGTATTTTCCCAATGTTGGTACCTAGCATTTTTTCTTCTACCTTGCATGGCAAGCAAGCACTTGTGCTTTCTGTGGTCCGGAAGAGCACTGCTCAGAAAAACAGGTTTAGCAACATGATGATCTGCTATTCTGATAACCATATATAAATGTTTATATGTTATATATTACATAATGTATTTATAGTCTATATTGCATGAAAACCAAGTATAACAGAGAAGGTCTGGACGAATATTTTATTAATGCTTTATCCCTTGATCCATGGGAGAAAACATTGCAGTAGTACTGAAAGAAGAAGTGCTTTCTATAGAATGTAACGAGAGCCACACTATGTTATGTTAAACAGTTAGCAGTGTTTAAACACTGGTACGAATGTGAATAGTCTGTATTCTCTAGATAAATTGGATCCTTCAAAGCAGTGGTCGGGGGAAACAGTTATACAGCAAGATTAATTTTTCATTAAATTGAGATGAGATTGGAGGATGGATCTGCTGATTGTCCCTTTGACAGTGTTTCCTCTTCCATGATAATTTTGGTCTTTATATAGTAATGATTGCTAAAGAAGAATTGAAAAGCATCGATAATGATGCCAGGATGTTACCTTTGAATGAGTTTGAATTTCTTGGGTAATGAATCTCAGTTCAGCTGTATTTTAGTCTGAGACACTGGCGGTTTTATAGACTTTGTGGGGTTCCAGTGGCTTGATTCTGAAGGTGAAACAGTTTGGCAGTAAGGCTAAAGATGACTCATTAATCAAACTCAGCACCTTCTCCCCCTTTTCGTGTATCTGTGTACTTGATTTAACTGCAACAAATTCTTGTCTGTCATGAGTTTCTTCCTAGATAATACCTCAGAAAGATAAACTTGTTGTAATTTTATATGCAAGTACAGGCAAATCTTAAAAAAATGTTCTTTCCAGAAGCAGAAATACGATGTTGTTCTAAAATTGATCTCTTGCCACTTTTGCAGTGTTGACTCAGGGATGAGATACTGTTAGTGCTTGAGAAAGGGAAAGTGAAACCAGCAGGATAATTTAGCTGCCTAAGCTGAAGAAAAGGCAAATTAAATTTAGAGTATTGTTTTAGGTTTTTGCCTCTGTTAGACCCACAAAGAGCACTTTAACGTCCCTAATAATATGTTTTAGCGTAGGTGCCACAAACAGTGTCTTTTTTCTTGAACAGAGAATTTAAAATAATTCTGGAGTTTCAAGTGTTATTTTTTTATTATGTGAAGGCTACTGAGTTTTAAAATTTTCACATGTATTGGAAGCGATTGTTGTTTTCTTTAAAATGAAGGTTTCGCTTTTGCTGGCGACTTTTGTTGGAAAATGGGTGAAAGAACGCGCTTTTGCAGAGATTAAATCTGTTAATCCGTACGCAGTGCATGTCGTAGTGTTTTCCAGTGTGCTGGTATGTCTCACTTTGGAGGACACGGTGAGAAAATGGCTGACATGCTGGCAAGCCTGTTGTGTCGTGCTGCAACAGCTTCTGGTCAGCTAGACAGTTATAAACTAGCATTTTTAAGACAAGAAAGCGATTATAGGGACGGGCGTGCATCTCATTTTCAAAAGCAAGTCGCGCGAAGACCACACAATTTGCTTTTCTTAGGTTCAGGCTTGCCTTCCTCACAATTCATATGTACAAAGGATGAACCCAGTGGGTTACATTTTGCTGGGTGAATTCTGAGTTCATACACAAGTCTAGCATGAGTTCTCAAATACCTTTTTGCGATAGCGGTGTATTTTGTAAAAGCATTTATCTCTGATACTAAGAACAAGTAGAGTGAAGATTTATAAAAGCTGTTTCTTCAAAACAAAATTATATATACGTTTTTCAGTGTACTAGGTACTTGGTTATCCATATATAGTTAGTGTCAGTGGTGAGCTATTACAGCAGTGGTCATTACTTAAAATATTAATGTTTTCCTCTGTTGCAGTTCTCTCACTGATTCAGTGAACTGATGTAATTTTCACTTTTCTTCTTGTGTCAAAATTGTGTTGAGCACTGAAAGACAAATAATATTTTTACATTATGCTCTTCATTGTAAAACTTTGAAGGTTGGCAAATAAAAAACTTTGTCACAAAGTAAACAGTATTACTGTGTCTAAAAGCTCTTTCGCTAGTTGCAAGACTGATAGGTAATACAACAGCTTTTTAAACTATCTGAATTTTCTATTGCGCTTGGTATTATGCGTTTCCTTCAGGTGAAGTTGATTTAGTCTCTGGGTTTTCCTGGTTAGCCAAGAAGTGGAGTTAAGATAAAGCATGAAACTGATATAAACAGTTATTAGTTATGTAGTTAATCTATCAAAGGAATGTGCTACTCAAATATTAATATTGAGAAAAATTGGAGAGCGTTTTCTTATGCCTTCAAATATTTTTCTGCCTTAACAGTTTGTTGCAGCTGGAGATCACTTAGTTCACCACTGTCCTACTTGGCAATGGTAAGTAAAATCAAAAAAATTCTAGAAAGCCAGCACCTCTACCTATGCTTTGATGTGTTTCTGTTGGGTGCAACTACACAGCTGTCTTGTTTCAGAGTATTGCGTGGATTCTTCCAGTAGAACTTCTGCTGTTTTTATGATGAAGCTATGTGTAAGTTAGGCAGGACTTAATTATTGCTCTGTGTAGCAGTAGTTGAGATGAGGATTTGGTTGGGGATTTTTTCTTTGTTTTCCTAAGGTTTTAGAGGAAATAAGCTGGTACATGCTATGAATGCTTTCAGTGCTTAGCTGCAGTAGCGGTATGTCTCCCTGAGCTTGTTTTGCTGATTGAAAAAGCAAAGGCCACGTGCAACTGGAATTGCTAGGAGTTAGCTGTAATAGATATGTTTTTAAGAAACATTTTGTAATTAAATAGTTCAGATTGACCCACATCAGATCACTTTGTGCAGTGCTTGCCCTTGGAAATGTCTTATTTTTCATATACAGTAATGGTGCAAATGTTTTATTGGTGTCTTGCATTTTAAAACTGATCAGTTAGTGTCTAAATTGGCATTGTCTGTGCATTTGGTATCATCAAGGGATCTATACTGGACCATGAATTGCTGAAGGAGAAATTATTGTGCTTAAACCATTGTTTCTTGCCCTTTTGCAGTCTCCTTCAGAGAAAACATGAATCTGGTCTATGTGCCACCTCTTTGGAACAGGCTGCTTAGAATGTTACTCTTATTCCAAACTGAAACCCACTGGAGGTGGAAGCAAGTGCCAGAGTAATGCGAACCTGGCAAAGGTTACTGTGGAGCTGTAGTGGCCATGGACAGGTTTTATATTTATAGAGGTCTATTTCTTGCTTTTTTTGAAGCTGCTTTCTTCAGACATTTGAGATTATATTGTTGCCAATACTAAAAAATTTCATGTAGACTAGATTGTTCTGTCATTCCCTGTTTGCTTGGCCATTTCAAGGTGAAAGTAGTTTTTGAAGCAGAAAATAGTTTTGATCTAAGACTCCATAGTTCAGGAGTTTTTGACCTCATATCTATATCAAAGTCTTTGTATAACGAAGAATAAAGTCATAGGAAACAGATTCTGAGAGTAGGTCGAGAGGACTATATAAAATGTTCCAAATAAACACTGAAAATAGAAGAGTTCTTCTGTTTGCAAATCATCAAATTCTCAACCTTTTATGGTGCATTTAATTTTACAGGGCTTCAGGAGAAGAACTAAAAGTCAAGGCTTATCTGCCAACAGACAAGCAGTTTTTGGTAACTAAAAATGGTAAGGCTGAAGTTTTAACTGTAAGTATTCTTAGAACTGATAGCATGGTTGACTGTGCTATCAACTATTGATTGTGTTGGCTGGGAAAGCAAATATCTTGGGGGCTGGTTAGCTCAGTCAGTTGAGCATGGCGCTAACAACACCAAGGTCGCGGATTCGATTCCCGTTCGGTCCCCATGTGTTGCCTGATGCAGTCGAGAGGTGACGTCCCTGGTGGCAGGGAGGCTGGATTAAAATGATCTCTGAGGTCCCTTCGAGCCTAGGCCATTCTATGATTCTGTGATAGTGCACTTTGGATGCTTTGGCTTTGTGATACTAAAAAATCTGAAATCTGCACATCTGAATTTTTTTTTTCTTAGACCAGATGTTTGCAGGGCTTTATACTAGTAATACAGCTTGCCTTGACAAAGTAGAAATGTAGTTTAAACATTATAAACCTTGTTGTCTGTCTTTCCTTTCTCCCATCCTTCAACTTGTATTCAGTCTATAAAAGTGTGTTTATTTTCCTCTTTCTTTTGGAAAACTCAGACTATTGAAGGGTTCCTGAAATGTCTCTCGCTGTGACACTGATGCTTCTATTTCAGAGGTGTCATTAATGTCACTATCCCTGTCAATAGCAATAATATAAAATACAATTTTAAATAACATTTTGGTCAGCTTCACAATTGTGTATATATAATACTTGTGGTAACTATCTTTTTAATGGACAAGAGGGCTAACATCTTGGCACAACTATGGGGAAATAATTTTCTCAAAAGATCTTGTATCAAAATGTGTCAAAGATAACGCCATTAGATGAACTACTAACACTAAAAACAGCCTCGGGAGATTTCATAGAATCACAGAATGTCAGGGGTTG
>NW_009733152.1:0-11711 GCF_000703405.1 Apaloderma vittatum | reverse complement strand
GGCTCCCCTGAGATGCACCTCAGGACCCAGAATGGAGCACCCGGTCAGTGCCTGAGCTGCTGCAGGGCAGCCATTCCTGGCCCTGTCCCTGCGCTTGGTTTTGCACCGTCCCTGCTACTGCATCAACGCCTGTCCCTGCTCTTCCCACATCCCTGCTTGCCAGGGGTGGCACTGCCTCCTGTCCCTGTCCTTTACCCAACCCCTGCCTTGTCCTTGACCCTGTTCCAGCTCCTGCCCCTTCCAAAGCCCTGCCCCGATTCTGTCCCTGCTCTCTCACCATCGTTTCCTTCCTGATGTGTGAAATTATTTTCTACTTTGGCAGAAGAGAGAGGGCTATAAAATGGATAGCCCCGACAGCCCCAGGTACTCACCCTCGAATCGCTTTCCTTTCCACTGCTGTGCAGTTGAACTGGGCACAGCTGCCTTCCCACAAGTGGAGCGGGTTTCAGAGTGCCCCAGAGGCGTGCTCCAGGGCCAGCGGCTTTTCCTCCTGATCCCTGTGTTTGCTTCCAAGTCCCCTCACGACCCCTCCTTGTGCCTCTCAGAGCCCCCACTCACCTCTAGTCCCCTCACCCCCTCCTCACCCATCTCCCAAACACAGAGCACACACGGGGTGTTTAAAACTTGCAGAGTTTATTACGCTCCTTGACATGCCCCGGAGCAGCCCCCCTGCCTCCCTGCGCCCCCACCACGGGGCTGCAGTCCTGGCCAGAATGGCCAAGCATGGGACTGGGCTCCGACTAAACCCCCCTCCCCAAAGCGCGAACAGCAGTGCAGTAAGGCAAAAGTTTCAATTGTCCAGAAAGAAAGAAGAGCTGTTGACACGACTGCCTGGGCACGTCGGTCTCAGCCGCTCCATAGCAGGGGCCATTTGGTTTCAACTTTGTCCCAGTCCCAGTCAGGTTTTTCTGGGGCCCGTGGTGACGCCAGCTGCCTGCCGCCCCAGCACGAGGGAGAAGGCTTCCACACTGTGGTTACCCCTTCCCAGCGCCAAGACACGAGCAGCTGAGCAAGGTGCCAGCCCGGTGGATTTGCCCCAGTGGGTCACATTCACAGGGTCAGCAGCGGCAGCAGCTCTGAAGTGAGGAGGTCTGGGCACAGAGAGGAGCCAGGGAGGAACCAAGGGGGAGCGTTTTGATGGAGTCCTCCACGCGCAGCCACAAGCTTCCCCTGCTGTACTTGCGAGTGGGTACCACGGGATGCAGGTACCCCCTAGTGCTAAGCAGCTGTGGAACCCCACAACAGCGGTGGCTGAGTCCCCTTCCGGACTTGCTCCTTCCAGCCCTGCACTGCCAGGCGCTGTTATCCTACAGAAACAAGGAGCAGCAGGAGTCTCCACAGCTGTGTTCCCTCTTCTGAGCCCCGGCGATGCCTCTGTGCAGCTCCTGACATGGAAGTGTCTGTGTGGCTTCCGTGGGATACAGCAGTTACCCGGTACCCACCCTTGGTGATTCTTCCAGACCCCACAACAGCAGGAGAACCAAGGGACAGCATCTGCAGCCAGGGCCTAGGCACCACGTACCCATGGATCGCCTTGTGCCAAGCAGCAGCGCTACGGGTCAAAGCAGTGAAGGGGACATTTCCAGGAGAAGCAAGTATCTCCAAGAAGCAGTGATAGTAAAGTCAATAGTTTATGATCTGAGCTCTTCCCAGGCCAGAGACTTGGCCCTGGGTTTAGCTCACTCTCTCCAGCTCTGGCTGGACTGCCCAGAGTTGATGGCTGAGGCCGCAGTGAAAAGCACAGCTGAGGGAAGAAGGGAGATGCTCAACGGAGGCACTGCAGCTCCTACGTGTAGCTCTTAGTCTCTGCACTGAGCCCGCGGCTCAGGAGGGTATTCCCAGAAGAACTTCAGCCCTTTCTTTCAGTAGGTATCATTCCCAAAGTCAGTCCTCATTCAGGGAACCTTCCCGTCCCACCCCACAGACCCCAAGCTTTGCGCGTTCCTTAGAGTGGTCCATGTACCAGGGAATGGTGGGCGTGATCCTTATTTCAAAACAAGCATGGCCTCTGTGCCATCCTGCCTTGTCAAGTGGAGTCCGTGAGTGAGGTAGTACTCCCGCCGGAGGAAGGCATAAAAATAATCCGAGACGAGCAGGATCTGCAAGAGTGAGACATTCAGACACATCAGTGATGCTTCACAACAAGGAATAGAAAGGGACGTGTTTGTGACAGACCCTGAAGGGGTTTAAGAATTTCTGAGGCTGTTCATGCTCTGCGAGAGGAGGCACTGTGAACGCGCCGTGTCCATTCTCTTGCAGCATTAAACCAAAGGAGACTTTATATAAGCTATTTGTGGTGTTACCAGTCT
Organism: Apaloderma vittatum; assembly: GCF_000703405.1. NCBI lineage: Eukaryota > Metazoa > Chordata > Aves > Trogoniformes > Trogonidae > Apaloderma > Apaloderma vittatum. The sequence goes on along the minus strand of NW_009733152.1, from coordinate 9,402 downwards.
GTTCTCGTGGACATCTCCACTATGGATGCAGCAGCTCTGTAAACTGGTCAAAATACATGAAAATGGCAGGTTCCAGCCATGCCACACCTTTCCAGAGCATCCTCACCCTCAGGACTCCTTCCATGCATGCACTGTCAGGCAGTTCAACCTGAATGTTCAAAGTCTTGGCTGCTGTTTGCCATGAAGCACTTTTCAGCTGTGACTCTTTTTCTATATATTTCTACTCAGGAAGCTTAAGAAGCTTGCAGGCAGCAGAAGGGATACCTCAGCTCCCTGGGTCAGCCCTAGCGAACAGCAGCTTCAGCAGCTTAACAAAATAATACGTACCAGTCTAAGGGGTGAAGAGCTGAAATGTCAAGGCTGTGGCTTCAGAGTCTAATGTCCAAGAGCAACACCATCGCCCCTGCAGCCCCTTCCTGCCCCTCTGCTGCCCTGCCCGCTTTGTGGGGCAGCAACCCCACGAACACTGTCCCCTTTAACTGGTGAACCGAGGTGGTTATCCCCCGGATTCTCCCGTGATCCAGGTCAGAGCATGCTGCCGCACGCAGAAGCACTGGCACTGTCCCGTTTCGCTGGGGAGATGGGTGCACCTTAGGCTGGTATTGCCACCGGCCGCGCGGGAGTGTGAATTCACAACTTCAGTGCCAAGATCCACAGGGAATGCGGAAACCCGACACGGAAATCGCAAGGTCCCCCCCACCCTCAGCCCCACTTTGGTGGGACTGAGGCACTGCAGCGTGGCTGCTCCCTTGCCTGGCGGCACTGGGAAGGCAGGAGTGGGTCTCAGTGGTCACCTCGGACAAGCTGCCTCGGCAGTGCCGCTTGTCACTTAACCTCTCGTAGTGCGGTCCTTCCCCAGGGATGCTGACCTCCCCCATCTTGAAACAGCACCACAGAACTAGAGTGGAAAACCATTCCAGTGCCGGATCAAGCTAGAAGCCAGTGTCCTAATGTCCAGATGTCACAGAGCACATGGCTTTGGCACAACGCCTCAGCTGAAGTGTGCTGCAGCGCTACAGGGACAAAGGGAGGGAAACTCAGGCTGTCAGCCAGAGCCTGCTTGGGTTCCTGACGTACAGCTGCTGCAGGGAAGGCTCAGCGGCCGGGCAAAAGAAAGACAAACAGGGCTGCAGGCTGCTGAGGTCAGAGCAAAAAGTGTGAGGGAGAACAGACGGAGAAGGGTAGAGGTGCCGAGGGCGAATGGAAACATCCACGCTTACTCTGTCCACCTGTTTTGCTGAACACTGGGGCTGACTACTGACATGGTGGATCAATACGGTTGATTTTGCTTTTAACTAAACTTCTCTGCAGATGTCTCAATGGGAAAAGAAAGAGCTGAGGGTAGTGGGGATAAGCGTCAGAAGGGGAGGACTAGGCAGATTTCAGCCGGAGCAAGCAGAGGCAGGGAGCTGGCCGGCAGGGAGCTGGCCTGCAGGACTCCAGCTGTACGCAAGGAGCCAGACCCACTCTCCAGAATTCACTGCTGCTGACAGGCTGCCCGACCCAGTGACCACCCCAAAGCGTGGCCTTGTTTGCTTCGCTCTACTAACCTGCCCTATGTTGAAAGTCAACGTGATGGCGTAATAAAAATTGGAGTTGGCACTTCCTGCGTAAATCCACAGATGCCACAGAACGGGGAACAGGAGCGAGCAGACAATGAGCACGCACGAGAGGATGAAGATGTTCCGGAGGACTGCGAGAGAGAACCAAGCCGTTAAAACGATGCATTATTGAGCAGCCACGCTCAGGCAACCAGGAATGGTATTAGAGCATGTGCAGTGGGGAAGCGGCACTTGCCAGCACAGACTTCTCTCCAATAATCTTTTACAGTTTGGTTTAATAATTTCCTGGACAATTTGTATAAGAAATCTCCTATATTTCCCTTTAAAAACAATACTTCCGCCTTTGCTTGAGTGTGAAATCCTCATCTGTAGCTCCTCCCTTCCAGGTCTTGTTTCCAAGCACTCTTCCTCCAAGGACTCTGACTTTTTGGTGTCTACACTACAGCAACTAGCAGTCTTGGGAAGGGCCTTTCAGCAGAATCACGATTCGGAGAGCAGAGCCCATCACTGCCCAGCCTCGTCAAGCTGATGACAAAGGAATAATATGAACCCGTGGGCCATATGGAAAAGTGATACTTTCTCGGGAGGTGGTAAGAAGCTGAAAGCACCATAAAAGGAGGAAACTCATAGAGGCCGAAAGCATTGACCACTGGCTTCAGGAGGAGCAAGTGTGATCAAAATTCACTAGTGTGTGTGAGTACGTGTCAGAAGGACAAACAACACACATAACTTTGTCTAAAAGAGCTAGGAACTACACGGCCAGAAGAGATTTTGTTTCCTGTGAACTCCTTATGGCTGTCCTTTGGGAGCAGTATTATAATTCAGCCCAGCACTTGCGCTGCTGTGTTTGGCTACAGCTCAGTCAACGGCCCTGAAAGACTCCGGTCACTCTGCAGCCAAAGGGAGCCAGCTGACATTTTAAGAGCATTGTCACATTCAAACCCCTTCACACTTCATCTTTCCAAACCTCTTGTTAAGCAGGTCTATTCACTCACTCTGAAGTGGAAGCATGTGACTGCTGACTGGCGCTCTCACTGGTCACAGACCCCTCACCTGCGCGCTTGGAACTGCGCAACTCAACTACGCTACATCGGGATTTCTCGGAAGTACGTCACCTGCTACACTGCAACATGCTCTGGGCTAGCCTGGGGCCTCCCGCCCTATTTTATCACAGCTTCCCTTTGTCTGAAACTAATAGAGCAGATGGTCTCCAAGTCTCTGGACTCCTGACTGTCTCCTGACACCAGGCAGGCTGGCTGTCCATAAACACTCTCGGCCTGGGTTACAGAAGGCTGCAGTAAAAGGCCTGGATAACCTGGCAGGGTTGGCGAAAGAGGCTGGTTCGAGCAAGAAACATTGGTAAAAACAATAATGCTTCCAAAACTCCCCAGTGCAGTGGGTTCTAGAGGCTGGGTTTGAAAATCGTCAGGAAGCTCGCTGGTAATTTAAAGAGCTCAAGAGGTTCTTATGAAGCACGTAAGAAAAAGTGGACAATTGTTTGGAGTAATTCCGTTATTTTCACTCTAAGCAAACAACCAGAGGCAAAACAAAAAAGCACTGCAAGGTGCAGGATTTTAAGGCTGGGGGACTCCCCAATGGCAGGAGCAGCATTCAAATTACACAGCCTTAAACAGGAGTGAAGCATTCGAAGGATGCTTTAAATAAGCCACATCCCTGCTGCAGGACTGTAAAAGGTTCTTACAAAAAAAGTTAATCTTCAGAACAACTTGGAGAGAGGGGGGAGGATAAGGTACAAGTGAAAATTGCCTCCTTGACCAACTTCAATCCTAGTCCTAAAGACACATTAGGGACTGCCTCACCAGAAAAATCAAGCCTCCTTCCAGACACTCCCAAGGAGGGAACAACTGCCTGTGGACACGTGCCTGGTTCGGTTTAGTGGTGACAATTACGGGACAGGCCCTTTCGCATTCCAGATGAGGAAGAATCAAATGCCAAGGACTTACATCTGTAAAGGTGGCTCCAGACTGGAAGGAAGGCCATGTACAATGCAATGTCTCCCACAGTGGGATAGGACTTGAAGATAGAAATGATTGCCATCTGGACAAACATGAAGAACACGGGGTGTTCCCTAGAAGTGAAAAGGCACAAAGGATAAGAGAACGCAGTAGGGTCTCTGGAAACTGGATATAAAGATCAGCAAGGGCGCAAATGTACCGTGGGATAAGCTCAAAAAGGCTCTTGCACTCCTGTTCTCTCCAAACAAGCCTCTGAATGCTGGGCTGCGAAGATTGAGCAGCAGTATAAAGAACGCACATTTGTCCGCCACCCTCACACAGAAACCTCGTGCCTCAACTCAACATTTATTTATAAGGTTGGTCACCTGGGCTGCTCTTCCCCAGCTCTGTCATATCCACCAGAAAGCAATCAGCACCTCCTCTCTGAAGGTTATTTGGAGAAGCCCATAGTTATCCCACTGGCACATCATGACGTCGATATACATTGCGAGTCAACAGGATGAGCTCTCTGAGAATCCAAGCGTATTTATGGGTGTTTTTATGAGCAAGAAGGGTCATGTTGTCAGCACAGTCCACTAGGAACTCTGACGATATCTGACAAACATAGAACCATTCAGGTTGGAAAAGACCCCTGGGATCATCGAGTCCAACCACTGACTCTACACTACAAGCTCACCCCTAAACCACATCACCCAGCACCACATCTAAGCGACACTTGAACACCTCCAGGGATGGCGACTCAACCCCCTCCCCAGGCAGTCTGTTCCAGGGTCTGACCACTCTTTCAGAATTTCTTCCTAATGTCCAGCCTAAACCTGCCCTGTTGTAGCTTGCAACCATTCCCCCTGGTTCTGTCCTAATTCCCTGTGAGAAGAGACCAGCACCAACCTCTCTACAACGTCCTTTCAAGTAACTGTAGAGCATGAGGAGATCCCCCCTCAGCCTCCTCTTGGTCAAACTGAACAGACCCAGCTCCCTCAGTCGTTCCTCATAAGATTTATTCTCCAGGCCCTTCACCAGCTTTGTTGCCCAACAACAATAAAGAACTTGAAGTTCCAGGCACAAGCTCTTGCTTTTTGACTACACCGGATTCTGCTGGCAAGGAGCAGGCACATCTATAGCCTAAATTTCTGCTCTCTCTTTCAATGCCCATAACACATCTGCTGCACAGCAGAACCCAACTCACTCTACTGAAGAGAAATAAAATGTGAAACTTTGCGAAATGAGGAGGATAGGTCCTGCTAAAAAAAACAAGTCTTTTTTTTTCCAGGCATCTGATGCCAGCCTTATAAGCTTCCACAGGACAACTGAGAATAAAAAGAACTAGCAGAGAAGCATACTTACTTTAGCTTTATTGCCAAGGGAATGGTGTAGAAGAAGACATTGATTTGAAACACGCAGACGAAGAAAAGACTAAAGTGTTCAAACATCTCAGCAAAGAAGTACCAGAAAAGGCCAATATTGGGTGTCAGATCTGGAACTGAAAGGCTGAAATTTGAAAAGAAAAGTCAAGATAACATTTTAAAATGCTTGTTTTTCACTGCCTTGCTTTGGTTATAGTAATTAATCATTGTGTGCTACTGGATAGACCAACTATATTTTAAAGCTGTGGAAGAGAAATCAAAGGGGTGAAAACCTGGAGAGAAAAGGGACTAATCAATCCCTACACCCCAGCAGAATTTAAACCGTTCCCAAGCAGACATTCCTGCAGAGATAAAAATTTTACAGCCTGGTAGCTCAACGATCAAATGCATTTCTAATCAACTCAGTGGAAAACATCTCTCGTCTTCTCTAATTCTTGCTGTTAATTAACAGAAGTTGCCTAATGTGTGCTCTCCTCCGCATTCTTGTCTTGTATTGCCAGTAAAATCACAGGTGGCACGCTCCTTAGCACAGGGGGTGAGGCACCTGTGTGCGACGCACAAGAAATAACACAGTTGGGGCTAGATAGAAAAACCAGTAAGAATCTGTGTACTTACATAAACCCGTAAACAGATGGGATAAAGTCCCAGGAGTTGAGGAGGAAGAAGGAGAGGCAGATGATCACCACCAGGCTGCACAGGTACAGGGCTGCATACTGCATGGTGTAGAGCCAGAAGCTTTTACTTTTCAGTTTTATTGGGATGAACTGACGCTGGAAATGAAACACAAGCAGGCAGATACCCCTCATCAGGTGGGAAGCTACAAGAAAGTCTGAGTATTCAGAGTAGCATTTTAAATCGATTAACGAAAGCACCAAACACTGGCACTACATCACTGGCAGGAACAGTTCTCAAGCACAATTTGCTTGATGTTCTTCACTCTGGCCAATCAAGCCGTACACGTTGCACATATTTTCAGAGCTGCAGTTGAAAACACAGCAGCTAAGCTGGTCAGGTCTGCTCGCAGCCAGTCAGCCTCACGCACTCAGTGTAAGATTTACACACACCTCACAGCTACGCTCGTATCTTGGGTGTTTTGCAGTGCTGCACTGCTGGCTGCCTTCTGCTGCGCTGAACCCGCACCAGCCAGTGACCGAGGGCCCTGCCACCTCACGACGGCAGGTCTCCCCCTCTGGGGACTGGCACCCGTGCTCTGCTGCAGTCAGGGCAAGAGGACCTCCAGAGGGTTCCCTAAGCACAAAGAAGGCTGCCTCCTCCTTCTGCGCTGCAGTCCTGCCAGCGCCACACGTCCTGACAGGTGAAACACAAGCTTTTGTCACCCAACGTGACATGTGGTGTGAGCTCTGAGTAAAGCGTGCTCTGTTTTCTCAGTTGTAGTGTTGCTGGAACAATGTAAGCAAGTTAACTGATGATTTCTGGCAGGTCAGGTTGGAAAGTGCTGGAGAAATTTTTTTTTAATTCTGTACAAAGAACACAGGGAGGTCCGTTTACAAATCTAGATTAAAGAACTAGTATGATCCCCTTTAAAAGCAAATTAGGCATTCATATATAAGAACACTTCTTGTTTGTGAACTCAGTGCTTGTACTTTACTGCCCCTTTACTTTGACTAAATTTAAAAGAGAACAAATGAGGTCAAAATATAACACATCTAAAGCAAATGCTCCTAAAAATTATCAAACTGGAAAAGCAACACTGACTCTGCAGAAGTTTTTGTCTTGCAAAGAGTAACAATAATGACACTTCTGGAAGAAGTAAGAGACGTTCATGTCAGATAGTCAGGGAAAGAAAATGGACTAGAACTGACTCTCCATTCTCTTTTGCAGTTAAGAGATCTGAGAATAGGCTGTAATGAGCCTGTAGTTAAGACTAGCTGTAAATACATGAGGGAGACAGGGCAGAAGCAACCAAGAAAGACTGGAGAAACACTCAACGACAGGACTTTCGGAATGGCAAAATAATGGCAAATGATCCGTGAATCGAGGTTAAGTGTCCTCTGCTAATGGTCACCGTCTCCCCTCACTCCCATATAGACTAGCAAATGATCAGTTTTTATTAGGTGCATTTTAATCTGGACGCTGGGTTACATCATTCTTTGCGGTACCAGCACAAGAGCTAAGACAGAGACAAGTGGGAAGCATGCAGGCAAGCCAGCGAGGAATCCACCCACTGGCAAAGCGCTGCCTCAGCTTTAAACCCTGCCCCTGCCCGCGCACGTGCCCCCCAGGGCTGCTGCTGGGCTAGTTTTGCCTGCAACAGTGTCTGTCTGCTGAGGCACTGGGCACCCATCACCTTCAGGGATCCTGTTAATGCGGAAGCAGAAAGGCCAAGGGCACCCAGCCACTTTTAGAAGCCCTCCTTGCCTTTTGCCATTGAACTCCAAATCAGCATTTCTGAGTGACTCGAACACACAGCTCCTCAGCCAAACACAGCTTAGTGATCCACGGCAATGCAAAGGAAATTCTCCAGGTCTAAAATCCTCACTGCTACTCACACGACACAAAGAATAGCACTTATTTCGGGCAAGCTAAATACCAGCCAGTTTAGTGGATGACTTTCTGGCTCCCTTCTCTCTATGCACAGGCACCCCATGAAGGCTTTAAACTTTCCGCGGCTTCAGGAGAACTGCCTTTTCTGAAACTTGCCCAACTCCCCTCTCAACAGCTAAGGACTGTTCCTGCACATGTACGGGCAGACAACAGGTACAAACAGTCAGAAGTCATCTACCTGTAGAAGGTAAAGGAGTGCTGGAGCAAACAATGTGAGCGGGTAGAGCGACTGGTACGTTGCTAAGGCTAGGAACACAGCACTGAGGAAGGCACTACCTGCAAAGAAAAAAAAAAGTTCGTTTGTAAGGAACACTTAATATGAACAGCCTTACAGACAGCAAATCCAAACGGGAAGAAATGCTTAACTCCCTGCAGGGGCTTCACAAATATCTGAACACCACGTAAAGGCCCTTTTAGCAGAATACGTTCGGAAGAGTACGCTTTTCTTAACTATATTCTGAATGGAGAATGACTCATACCAAGGCGATTCTCCCACAGGAAAGAACGGCTGACTCGCTTAGATCTCCTATCGTTCACATCCAGAAAGAGATTCACGCAATTCAGTTTATATATAGACCACGCTGGCTCCTCTTTATGCACGGGAATGCATTTGCTGAAGTCACATCCACATGAAACAGCTGTTACTCTGGGCAGGCTGGATAACCTCGTCACCAGAACGTGCCAGGGCCCTCAGCAAAGCTCTGTGCAAGAGAGCAAGCGGAGGTCTGCAGCCAAAGGGATGAAGGGACACCAGCCCTGCTCACAGGTACCAAAACTGAGGCACAGAAAGGATTAGCCGAGCTTTCCTAAGTGCTCTTACAAATACGAATGCCTCATGGAAGAAACTTTATCTGGGGTGTTTCGGGTTGAGCTGAGTGCTGCCTACTCACGTTGCGCAGCTACCAACACCTGAAATCAAGTCTAAAAGGTCCCACGTTAAACAATAAAAATACAAGCACCCAGTGCAGTAGCCTGGCTATAGTCTTCAGTCTTATGTCACTTGACGGAAGCCATCTGTGAAAATACAGCTTAGACAGCAAGAAACCTGAATGAACCAGCTCTTCTGCCATAATCTACTCAGCTGTGCTGGTTTGGGTCTTTGGTTACTGTTTCTGCTTCCCCAAAATTCAATTAGCTCATCTCAAACCGAGTTTACAACTGTGAGGGAAAGCCAAATCACAGCTGCAGGCAGCTGCTTGCTTCTGAATAAAAGCTCAAAGACACACTTTGAAAACAAATTGTATACAACACTTCAAGTGCATATTCATGTACAGAAGAAAAAGCAGCAGAGCATTAACGTTGTACTACACACCCAGACACGCATTTTTTCATAACCAGTCATCCAGGAAAAGGAGTCAGCTTTTAGAGACGAAACTCCTAGGTACCCTGAGGTGAAAGTAACTTTTGACTCGACTACAAGGTCTCTCAGTCTCGTGATTTCAGGGAGGACTTTGCCCTTGCTTCGGTCCCATTTCTGCTGTGTTTCACTCAGATCTCTGTAGCAACCATATACGTAAAGTTCCACCTTGACTTAACTTCTGCTGCTTTTCTAATCATAGAATCACAGAATGGCCTAGGCTGGAAGGGACCTTAGAGATCATTTTAATCCAGCCTCCCTGTCGCCAGGGACGTCACCTCTTGACTAGATCAGGCAACACATGGGGACCGAATGGGAATCGAACATGCGACCTCAGTGTCGTTAGCGCTACGCTCTACTGATGAGCTAACCGGCCCCCTAATAATCACAAAAAGTCATAAGGAACCAGTTTTTCTTCATTGTGTTACCTTTTATTGTAGCTAAAATGAAGAATGCGATGACAGAGTTGTTGATGGCGCAGGTGGACTTGGCCACGCAAGACATCACAGTGTAAGGGTTTAACAGATAGCTGGAAGAGAGCAAAGCTCCAGTTACATTCAAAGGAGATGTTCAAAGAA
>NW_009733151.1:0-521 GCF_000703405.1 Apaloderma vittatum | reverse complement strand
GGAGGGAAGGAGTATAGAGGAAGGGAGGGAGGGATGGATAAGGATAGGCATGGAGGGAAGGAGGAAGGGAGGGGTGGATGGATGGGGAATGGAGGGAAGAATAAGGGATGGATGGGGGTCAGAGGGAAGGATGAATGAGGGGATGGGGAGGAAGGGAAGGGGTGTGGAGGGAGGGAGAGATGGGCAAGGGAAGGAGGGATGGGTTATGGATGGAGGGAGGGAGGGAGGAATGGATGGATGGATCGATGGATTTATGGATGGATGGATGGATGGATGGGTGCAGGGGGTGGTCATATACGCTCTGCAGAACTCATGCAGTTGCAGAGTCACCAGCCCCAGCCCTCGGGTGGAGAGGGGTTAAGGTCTGTTATTAGATGCATTTATTTATTATTCAGCGAAGTTCAGGCAAATCTCATTACCAATAATGATATGGTGATTTGGATAAATTATAATTAGATTTTAATTTAATTTATTTTGATCAATTTTTTACCTTTAGATTTTTATTTTAATTTTTACTTTGT
>NW_009733150.1:345-1251 GCF_000703405.1 Apaloderma vittatum | reverse complement strand
TGTATCAACCCCTTCCTCCATGAGCTCCTTTACTTTTTAATGGGTAGAAAGTGAAAAAAAATCCCTGGTCAATAGGGCTGAATGAGCCGTGCAATTAGCTGACTCAAGAGGTACGGTACTAATGAATGAAGAGTGGCAATTCTTCAGGGAAAATTAAAGGTCTGTGGTTGGGAGTTTGTCTCTGGCTCATTTGAAGTCAACAGCAAAATTCCCACAGGTCTGGGGGGGCTCCGAACCAAAAATGCACCTCGACTCTTAGGACAATATTTCAGTCTAATAAATGCAGCTGTTGCATGATGCTGGCTTTCTTCTCCATTAAAAAAAAAGGGAAGCCTAGCCCTCTTTTTATTTCTTTTTCCTTTAAATTTTACGGAAGGTTTTCACTTATGTCTTTTTAAGTAACGCGCACAAATCTGTGTGACGAAATACTCCAGGCAGTGAGTGGCCAGAGGATGAGGAAAAAGGACCCTTTTCCTTGGCCATGCTTGGTTAAAACATTGCTCCCGACATATAAACCAATAAACCAAGGCTGTTTTAATAGCAAGGAAGGGATTGGCAACCCTGAGTTGCACTGGAAAAAAATATTGCAGGTAATTATCGGGTCTGTAGAATTTATATCCCCATTTGCAAGTTTTTTGAAAGTTGGAGAATGGGTTAATACATCAATCTTCTTAACCGTGATGTTCCTCCATTGTAAATAACTAAAAGGAATTTTTTTTGGGGTTTATTTTTCTCTTTCTTACATAAATGATTGTAAAACCATAAAGAAGCAATAAAAACTGTACAACATGATGCCTGCCTGATTTTCCTGAGCCATCTGGTGATCACCAGCAGCCTGCCTGGGTAGAAGGTTGCTCAAAGCTCTGTGTAAAAAGCTTTTGTGGTGAGGAAACCCAAAGAGGATTG
>NW_009733150.1:0-282 GCF_000703405.1 Apaloderma vittatum | reverse complement strand
CCTGCCCAGGCAGGGTTTTTTGTGCTTTCCCCACCAGCTGGGACCCAACAGTCCCAGCCAATGGAGGAGAGCGGAGCTGGTGAGCGCCCGGAGATGATCCACACCGACAATGGCCGGTGGCCGGAGCATCATGCGAGCTCAGAAAGAAACTGGCTCTGCACAAATAGCATGAGCATGGAAAGTAAGGACAAGGAGTTTAAGGAAAAGCCAACACAAGAGAGTTCTTGAGAACTTAATACTTTATTGTCTCATGGGCACCTCAGGGGCCAAAGCACAGCCCGG
>NW_009733149.1:0-34780 GCF_000703405.1 Apaloderma vittatum | reverse complement strand
ATTCTGTGATTCTGTGATGAGAATAAAACAAACCAGGGGGAGTTCGCAGAAGCCTGAGGTTTCTCATGTAGTGCAGACATGCAGATGCTTCTGGTGAAATCTTCTCATTGCTTTACAATGAGGTACCATTGCATGCATTTTACTACAGTCTTGTGAGTTTAAAGAAAGGTTTGGTAAAAATCCCCAACTCTTTAGTGCTATGTAGGTAATTTCAGATTTTATCTTGATTTTCTTCTGCACGTACATCTTGAACACACTTATTCTGATGTAATGAATAATAAGTTAATGCTTCCTAATATAAATCCTTGACAATTATATACAAAAGGTTTTTTTTCCTGTGATCAGTAATAACTTCTGTGAGAAAAAAAAAATTCAGTAGTGCTTGAAATACTTGAATGCTGATGAACTTTCAAAGTGCAGTCAAATAACATTGTGTTCTGTGCTGCTGAAGACTATAAACTATCCATTCTGTAACAGGTTTTCATCAGAAAGTAGAGCTAAAGAGCAGTACACCCAGCCCACACTTGAGCTTAAACTTCTGCACGTGATCTTCCTACTTATTGGTAGGAAGACATAAATAAGTGTTTCAGCCTGTTGATCATGACAGTGTTTGACATGTGGATGGTGGATAATTTTTATTTAAATGTAACAGGAAAATTAAACATAAATGAAATATTTTTTGCTGAAGTTGTAGACCCTGTCAGTTTCAGAAACTACATGCTCTCTAGAAGTTATGTCAGTTGCTGATACTCAAATTAATGAAAATCTGAATTGTCTATTACTGTAACATTATGTGTGTAGGTTTGTCTGCTGTGTTAAAATATCTGTGAATAAATCACCAATGTTAAAAAGGAAGTCTCTTGTTATAAAATTATACGTTGTGGCTTTTTTTTCCAGCTGCTCTCATTCGTGGTAACAGAAACAATTGTACTCAGTTTTCCAGTAACCTCGATTGGCTAATAAGTAAATTGGACAGAGTAGAATCTTCTTCAGGTGAGACTCACTTTTGACAATGTAAATTACTATTGGTGTACATGGCTGTCTTGCATCATAAGTGTCAGGGCAGTTTTCCTTGAAAGCAAATACTCTACATCTTTTTTTAGTTGAGCCAAGTGTTACATTTGAGCAGATGCTTTTGTGGCATGTTTTAGTTCCATACGTTTGGGATGTTCAGCACCACATCCAATCAGTTTTGAACGTGACTTCAGGGAGCTAATGGATGTTCTCTACTACAACCTGTATCTGTGTCATTGAAAAGAGGGAGCTAAACTTAACACTTTCTCAAGTGGTTTGAAAATTATATCAGTTTTGGAAAGAAAAGATAAATTAACTATTTTGTAATGCATTTATGTCTAATGTGGTTCACATCATAGTCATCAATACTCTTTAAAAGTGCTTTCATTCTCTTTTTAGGCTGGAGATAAGATACTCAGTTATTTAGTGAACTTTTAGATTGTATTCAGTTGCACAGGTGATTTAATAACATTATTTCTGTGGCCTTTACACAGGTATTTTAGAAGTGTTACACTGCATCTTGATTGAAAGTCCAGAAGCTTTAAATGTAATAGCTGAGGAGCACATCAAATCCATTATTTCATTGTTGGATAAGCATGGACGCAATTACAAGGTATGTTTAGAAAAAGTAAGGATGTATTGATAATCGCACAATGATCTGTGGGGAAAAAAGAAAAACAAAGAAATGGCTACATGGAAATACATGATTCTGGTACCTTTAAAGGAGTAAAATAACCTGCAAATACGTCTGCAGAATTGCATTGTTGAGATTAACAAACAATGTGCAACATGTAGTTGCATTTCAGTTTCCAGTACAGCAAATATGTATGACAAGCAAATAGTTAAGAAGTATTGATAACTGGTCAGAACTTTTTGGATTTGCTGAGGGAATGAAACATTCTGGTGGCTGTAAGCATGTGGACAGAGTAGCTTTCTGTGTGAAAGCTCTGCAGAAGCAGTGAACTACCATTGTTGCATTTGTAGAAAACAGAACTAAATCCTGCAAAGTCATTCCTGAGTAGTAGTAATAATAATAGAAGAGAACAAAATAAAATGAGAAATCGCAGCGATAATCCAAATATCTGAAAACATAGGTGTTCAGAAGAAAGAAAAAACGCCTGAGTTACAACAGAAGTAGTGCTGAAAATTAATTTATACATCAATGTGCAATTTATTATGACAGAAGGTGAATACAGTTTCTGGCTGTGATCAGGATGACATCACAACAGAGGAGCATATAGATTTATTTTCTGTTGTGAGTTTCCTTCCTCAATTAAAATTTTACTTGAAAGACTGAGAACCTGAAGAAAGAACAAAGAAAGCTTTTAGTGAGCTGAAATTACTGGTTTCCAGAAGGTAACATGGAGAATCTAACCAACTACAGATGTGGAAAAGGAGAGGAGTATTTTTAACTATAGTTAAAGAGTATGAACTGATACAAGTAAGCATAAGAAAAAGGTTAAAATTACAGTGGAAAATTTAGCTTACTATTTTTAGCTGTTAGGAAGATTATTGTGCTGTGCTGGTCACCTCCAAGAAAACCTTTCAGCTGGAGCATCTTAATGTAGACCTCATAGCAAGAATTTGAAGTGGAAATTGAAGAAGACGAATTAGACAGGGTAACGGCTTTGTGCAAATTTCCATTTGTAATGTCTTTGACCAGACATCAGTAAGTAATGAAGTAACGGGTTTATTTGTTACTCTGGAAACAGTGTCACTTGTTCTTCTGCTATATTAGAAATTCTGTTGTGATTTAGGAAATAAACAATAATATTATTGCCGTGGAAATCATTGATTTGAAACGTTTTTTTAAATGAAAAGCCTTGTTTTAGAAATATAACAGTGAGATTATTTTAACAGTTTATATGTAAAATCTGAGTTATTGATAATGATTATCTTTAAGACACTTTACAGATGAGTACTGCTGAGTTTCTAAGATGATATTTAAGTTCCTTCTATCCTTCTGCTGGAGGTTTCTGTAAAATAACAGAAGTGATAGGAAGGAATCATACCAAAGTTAACACTATATTAGCTTAAACTGCTTCTAAGGGTGGCTTTGGGCTAATCCCCTGGGCAGAGAACAGGAGGGGCTAAATTAAATGCTCTGTTGTGCTGCTCCTTTTGTTGTACAACAGTTTCCAAAATGGTAGCAGCGTGAAGGTGTCGGAGGTGATCTGTAAGAGTTTAGATCATTTGGGCTCATTGCTCACCAATTGCTTGTCAGAGCTCCAGGACATCTTTAAGCCTCTCTGTTTCTTGCAGAAGTGTGCTGCTTTGTCCCTCAGCGGTAACCACCACCTTACTGTGCTCTCTCTTCCCAAACGTTTTGCTCCAGTAATCTGTGGAAGAGTTATATCAATCTCTCTGACTTCTATGAATGTGGGGGGAAAAAAAAAAAAGACATTTTAAATTTTAGAATCTTTCTGAAACTTTGTTTTGGTTTCTAGTGAATTCTTTCAAATGTTTTTCTTTTAAAAAATAAATTCTCTTTTTAAAAACATACTTTCAGAACAGATTCATAAGCAAGCAGTCTGAGAATTGCAGCTGAGAATTTTCCACTAATTTTGCTCAGAAAGTTTTTTGAACTGCAGTAAATTTCTCAAAGAATTACATTTTACGTTTCAAGGATCTAATGAGATATAATTTAAACAATTGTAAAAGGTTGGCATACAGCTGTTCTAGCTTGGCTTTTTTCTAACTGAAATGAGAGTAAGGAATCTCAAAGGAAAGTGTATTTTTGTAAACCCTGTGTGCCAAATGTGTGTTCCACAAATGTTTGATATCCTCCATCAGTGGACTACACCTGGTCCATATATATGAAAACTATTTAGAAAAAAATAATGAAAATGTGTATTTTATTCCTTCCTTTATTTGTGTTCTGAATGTAAATTAATTTAACAAATGAATAATAGTGTATGCACTTGCTTTTAACGGATTTTTAAAATATTTTTTAAAGGTTCTTGATGTGCTTTGCTCTCTCTGTGTCTGTAATGGAGTTGCAGTTCGTGCCAATCAGAATTTGATCTGTGACAATCTGCTGCCTAGAAGAGACTTACTCTTGCAAACGCGTTTGATTAATGATGTGACAAGGTAAAGTGACACGTTATTATATTAGAAAAATTACAACTTACATGTCTTCAATAATTAATTGAAGAAGATACTGTAACCTGAGAAATGTGACATGGCTTTCAATATTGAGACAGACACCTTAGTAAGTGTTTATATATTAATCTCTGAAAAAAACATTTTTACTAAGAATATGGTAATTGTAGTACAACACATGCTCAAATGGAAATTGCTAATTAGTAGTAAGACCTATTCTGAAATGAAATGATGAAAATTATTTGTTTGTCATTCAGAACAGAGCGTGACCTTACATACTGTGAAATACCTGTGTGTTTTAACAGGGATTTGGTTTTCTGGCAACCTCACTTCTGTTTTCCTGACTAGGAAATTATCTCGTTATTCCTCTTTTGAACCTGTACCTTACAAGATGATTCTACAGTAGCTTTCTAAAGTCGTAAAATGGGTCACAGTGTTAAATCTTGTGAGCGAAATGTGAACATCTGCACTCTTTTACTGTATTTGCAAAGTGAATTTGACTGTTACGCAGGAATGTGATTTGTGTGTCATGTTTTATGTTTGCACTGACTGGCTTACGTTTTCTTTCTTAGCATAAGGCCAAACATATTTTTGGGTGTTGCTGAGGGCTCTGCACAATACAAGAAGTGGTACTTTGAGTTAATAATCGATCAGGTTGATCCATTCTTGACGGCAGAACCCACCCATTTACGAGTTGGATGGGCCTCTACTTCAGGTTATGCCCCCTATCCTGGAGGTGGAGAAGGGTGGGGAGGCAATGGTGTTGGTGATGACCTGTACTCTTATGGTTTTGATGGCCTTCATCTCTGGTCTGGTAAGTACTTTGTTCACTTCCACTTATTCCTGCATTTACCTATCTTATTCTTGAGTTACCTGCCAGTACCTTCAGTACCTGTGTGTCCATAACATGCCACTTCTATAGTGATCTCCATTCAGACTCCAGGATACCATGAAGTTATTTAGAATTTCAGATCCGACCTCTTGTCTGAGATTTCAGTCAATATTGAATTATGCTTTTTAGTAAATAGCTTCTGTTTTCATGATTTTGATCAAGAAAAAGCATTCTCCTGATCTGGATCAATACTGACAGAAAACTGTCTGTTAAAAAAATGGATGGATATATTAATCTGAGACAAATTCATTGTGCACGAATCTACATTTGTGTTATAAATTTAAATGTTGATAAATAGTTTCCTAAAATATAATGTTGGCAATTAGAAATCCTAATTGCTACTCTGTTACCAGTGTGGTTTTAGAACATAAATTTCTGTGGTGTAGTAAAAACCTGAAAACCTGTAGTTGCTATGCTCTTTAAAAAAGTGGTTTTCCTATTATTATGTAGAATAGGCTTAGCAGAAAAAAAAAAAAATTGAGTTTTTCTAGGAATACTTACTAATGTGTGTAGTAATCTAGGAGACTGTCTGCAATGAAGTGGTTACACTTGCAGTTGATAAAGAAGGGATGCAAAAAACATGCAAATTTTGTGGTCACTTAAGTATCAGTGATGGTAAACTTGTGGTCTTATTAGCAATTATTTGTTCATGCAAATTGAAGATATTAGCGAACTGAGTTCACAAAAAGGTGAAATTCACTGCCCCACAATTGGATAGATTTGAGTAAGAGCTCTAGAAGAGCAAAAGTATTTTTACAGGAGGGCTCACCTCAAGTGTTGCAGTTCAAATAATTTTTGTAATAATGTGTGTGTTATAAAGAATAACTGGTGAGGAAAAAGGAGAAAAGAGGAGAAACTGATTTGGGTGATTTGGAGAGGGATAAGTGAGAGCTCCCTGGGCACGCACAGTTGGCTGTAAGCTGGCTTTGGAGCTGTGAGCAAGGCTGTTGGTTTATTAGGTGATTTTCCATATCCCAATATTATATC
This sequence comes from Apaloderma vittatum, assembly GCF_000703405.1. NCBI lineage: Eukaryota > Metazoa > Chordata > Aves > Trogoniformes > Trogonidae > Apaloderma > Apaloderma vittatum. The sequence goes on along the minus strand of NW_009733149.1, from coordinate 28,785 downwards.
CATGGAAAAGGAACAAGAATGTGTGTTTGTGTAAGCAGACAGCTTTGTCGCAGCTGATACCTTTTGACTGTCTCAACGAGTGTTTCTACAGAAACAATCAGCAAAGTGCCGTTGGCTAGTACAGAACAACACAGAAAATGCTGATGGTAGTTCTTGTTTTCTTAACGTCCCTAAATGCTCTCTAAACAAGGAACATGTCAGAAGAAATAATGCATAGGGCTATAAAATAAGAAATTATTTAGGTAATTAGTTGTATACCCTTAATTACATCATCTGCTATTGTTTTAACATTTTTCTTAATTCATTCTTAATCGAACTCTGAATAAGTAATAGGAGGAGAAAGAAAAGCAGTAAAAATCAAAACCGACTGCTAAGATTTATAGATGCTTTTATATATCAGAGCTCTGGCAATTAGGTTTTGTACCTAAAATATTTAACTATCTGTGTTAATTGGTAAAGGTCTTCTGTTCATATAGAAGATTTTGTGAAAAATAGAGGTAAAACTGGATGGTCACCTTTTATTAACATTGTATTAATATGATCTAAAATTTTATGTTCTCTGGCTTATGCCTTAGTTAATTGTAAATTGTTTGAGAGCAAATTTTATTGACTGTGTCTCTGCCTCAGAGATAAAATTGAGTTGAAAAACGTTCATTTTCTGGAATGAAATGTGAACATTTTCCCAAAATTTAGACAAGTCTGGCCAACTGTTCAATGAAACAGTCAAACATTGTGTTGGGAATACAACATTTGATTGCAGAAGGCCATGCTGTTTCACCAGGAATTCAGATTTCTATATTTCCTCCAAGAGTCTTGGAAAATTTGTTCAAAAGACTTAGAAAGGACTTCAGTATCAGCGCACTCTATAGATCTGTCTTAATTTAATGGTTTGTTTCTTGAGTGTGTAGCCATTGATGAGCATTCAGAGGTTTGAGGGGAAGAAAAAGACATTATTTCAGTCCTTGTGTGTACAATCTTTAGTTATCAAGTAGCATGTTATTTTTCCTTCCAGATCTCTCTTGCATACACAGTAAACGATGGCTACCTTTTAGCTTGTTGAATTTTTTGCTTGTGCTTTATTTACTGGATGCTGTTCAAGGCATGTAGGCAAAATCATTAATTTCCTGATATTTCTTAGTGCCTTGAAATGCCATCTACAGCTATGTACTCTTTAATTGCTCAGAAGAGAATAGTATGGAGCCGTGAAATCAAAAGATGTGTCATAAATACAGCATACCTAAATATGCCGAATTTGATTTTTATGGCCTTAATTCTAATATTTCCTTACGTGTGTGTTTCATTTTTATATTAGCGTTGGTCTAGCCCAGAATTTCGTATATAATATATCTGTGTGTGCACACATAATTCAGCATTTTTTTTCAGCACCACTCAGCAATTCTCAAATGACAGAAATAATGATTTTGGGGAGTAGGCTGAGATGTGTCACATGCCCCATTAGAAATGGCTGAATAAATCATTAATACAAAATTAAATGCTAATTGAACCCTGGAAATACAGTGCTGGAAAGTCTTTTATATCTCATTTCCTGCAGTAAGGGAAAATTCAGAGTATTTCAACTGTCCTGAACAGTTGACTTGACTTGTTCTTAAGAAGTTCCAAACACAGTAATTTGGAATAGTGATTAACTGCTTAATTAGACTTGCTTTATGCTTAAAATACAGTGTTTTCAAGGGAATTGTTTTGAAAAGAATTCTCGGGAGATACTCTTTGGCTAAAAATTTACTCCTGTTCTCAAGTGCAATTGAAAAACTGCAGTTGTCTGTGAATGTGTGTAGTTAAATTACTTCAAATATATTATCTCTAGTTAATTGTTATGGTAATTGTTGAGTCCTGTGTATGGCTGTAAGGTTTCACCTTCCTGAGTAGGGAGAATGAAGCTCCTTCTGCTTAGTGTATGGCTGTAGTTGATAAAAAAAATACCTGGCCCAGGTTTTTGATAACTCGGTATACTGTTCTGCCTCTTGATACTGTAAACTGTGATTGTAATCACAGCTTCAATACAATTATAGAATCATGGAGTCATTTGGGTTAGAAGGGACCTTAAAGATCATCTGGTTCCAACCCTCCTGCCATGAGCAGGGACACCTCCCACTAGACCAGGTTGCTTGAGGCTCTGTCCAACCTGGCCTTGAACACTTCCAGGGATGGAGCATCCACAACTTCCCCGAGCAACCTGTTCCAGTATCCTACCAGTGAATATACCAAGTTACGTGACTCTGGTATTGCACAAATAACTGGATTAAAAAAACCCACAATTGGATATATCAATGTTAGCTTTATAAAGAGGGCATCAATTACTATGCCTCAGTACTCGTGCATCAGGCTACAGTGTGAACTTGTGTGATTTCAGCTGAGCATGTTCTCTTTTGCGAAGTGTCGGAGGTCTTGAGTGATTTGCTCAGTTAATGCACTTTTCTGCCACATACCAGTTTGCAGAATGTTGATTCACTCTGTCTCTAAAAGAAGAACTGTTCATCAAGCAGATGAAGGCAAGATCATGTCTTCATGACTATGAATAAAAAACTTGATGGTGTTTTTGAGGAAATAATTTCATTGCTAAACCTGTGAGAGTCTACTTAAAGCTTCTAATTACTGAATCCTTTTATCCTAGGTCGAGTACCCAGAGCTGTAGCATCTGTCAATCAGCATTTATTAGCCTCTGATGATGTGGTTAGCTGCTGCTTGGATTTAGGTGTACCCAGCATTTCATTCCGTATTAATGGACAACCTGTACAAGGAATGTTTGAGAACTTCAATACAGAAGGATTTTTCTTCCCTGTTGTAAGCTTATCAGCAGGTGTAAAGTAAGTACAACTTAATTATAATTGTTTTCTTTGCTCTCTTGTCACTCAAAATATTGCCCAAACTCATGTATGATTTGTTCTGTTGTTTCAGTTCTGCCCAGCCAGCAGCTGGAAGGCAGGGAGACAGGAAAGTACTGGTTTGTTTAGTGATGATTTCACTTAAGGCTGAAATGTGAGCCTGTTAGCAATTTGACCAAGTCACCGTGTCTGAAAATAATTATTTTATGGGTATTGAGTGACCTAGGGGAAACTAATTTTGTCTCCTTCCAATTATCAGTGTAAAAAAAGCACATTAAAAACACAGCACCGTACTTGGCACTAATTAAAGTTCTCACTGGCTTTCTCAGCTGGAAGTAAAAAATCTAAATCAGCGTGAAAAATGATACTATGTTCAGAGTAGGAAACACAAAGAACTGTTGAGGAGCAGTTTTGGAAACTTGTTACTAAAATTACCTGTTTCTTACCTGTTTTATAGCTAAAATACTGAGATTCAAAGTTACCATTTTCATATTTCTATCATTATCTTATGTTTGAATCATTCAGAAAATCTTCTGCGAATTTCAGACTACTAAAATGGCCTAAATATTTGTATTATGACACAACAGAGGATTAGTGCTTGTACTGTTGTTATAACATGACCAATTTCCATTCAGTTCATCTTAGAGCATCTTTATTGCTGGTATTGTCAGGCAACAGATTTAGGAAGGAAAGACATAATTAAGGAGAACTCTTCAGTAACAAAGATTGGAATTTTTCTGGTTTATAGGCTGACCATGATTTCTGCATAAGATACAGATAAGTTAGGAAAAATTTTCATTCTGAAAAAGCTCAAAGCTGCCTCAGGATCATCAAATATTTTTAAACAATGTATTTTTAAGATGGAATCAGGAGGTCCAGGCTTAATAGAAGTAATCAGTAGTGATATGTTTCTTGCAGACATTGAACCCCCTCCAGATATTTGTGACTTGTGCTTATGTACATCCAGTTTGAGGACTTTTGTGTTTTAATTATTCTCCTCTTTTTATATTCTTAATGTCTTTTACTGTCAATTGAATATGTTGATTTAATAGTCCAATTTAAATTAGATTTGTGTTTCCAAATCATTGAAATGTTTTAAAGATTTCACAGTTTACCACCATTTGATTTTAAGTAACAAATATTCTTTTTGAAAATATGCTGCTATGTGGCATATTTAGTTCTGCTTTGGGCCAAAACAAAATTTAAAAAAATAGCAAGTGAGGGATAGTGTTGTTGGTAATATCTGCTCTTATCAATACTTGGTAACTCTTTGGTGTTTATGAAGACATGAAATACACCTACATTTTTGTAAATGCTATTCAAATAAGTGTTTAAGTTTCTAAATGATGTATTTATAACATTAGTATATGTTGACTAAGAGTATAATTTCTTGATTGAAAATTGCACAGAGTTCGTTTCTTACTGGGTGGACGTCATGGAGAGTTTAAATTTCTTCCGCCTGCTGGCTATGCTCCCTGTTATGAAGCATTGCTTCCAAAAGAGAAGATGAAACTGGAACCAGTGAAAGAATATAAGAGAGATTCCGAAGGAGTGAGGGATTTGCTGGGTACAACACAATTCCTCTCGCAAGCTTCCTTTATCCCTTGTCCAATAGACACCAGTCAGGTATGTTAAGTATGCAGTAACGGGAATGAAAATATGTCTTAACAAAATTTAAAGTCACAACATTAAGCTAAGCTGGCTTGCCCACTTTCTTAGCAATTCATCATTTGTGTATCATAGTGTATTTAACTGAACTAGATGATCGTGGATCTAGAAGGTGTGGTAACTGGAACCTTTTCTTATTTGTGGAATTGTTATGCTCTTTTCTTAGATTGCTCTTCCTTTTCATCTTGAAAAGATCAGGGACAAACTAGCTGAAAACATACATGAACTGTGGGGAATGAATAAAATAGAACTGGGCTGGACGTATGGCAAGGTATGTTCTGAATCACCTGTTTGGGTGCAGACAACTGTGTTAGATTAAGTCTCTGACCAGAAAACCTGGACTTAGAAGTTGGAGTATTTAATGGTGGTCTGTATATTACTAACAATCAATAAACATGTAAGCTGACAGGAAACAGTGATAGAAACTAGTGATTAGAAGACAATTTTTGAGTATAAATAAGGTACGTATTTTAGTACAGTAAGTAACTAATAATTTGGAAAAATATCTTAATTGAGAAAGATACTGGCTACACTGAGATGGAGTTCTTCTGAAAAGCTTACCAATAGTGACTGACCCCTCAAGTAAATCTTTGGTTACTGTAGTGTTGGGGATTTAAGAGATAGAAAGTAAAAAATCCATTGTGGAAATTTGTTTCGGTCATCAAAGCTTAGGCTTTTTTATTTAATTGGTTACAGTTAAAACTTATCATTATAATGATCCCATATAAAGCAATAGCCAAACATCTTGAAGAGGGTGAGGCCATCTGGTCATCGTTATTTAATGACAAGATATTCCCTGCCCAGCAGATGCCACCAAATGAAAAAGAGTTAAAAAGGATAAGCCAGTAATACTATATTCAGGGTATTAAATTCAATAATTATATTAAAATTGATAACTTCCTCTAATAATATAAAATTCTAAAGGCTGTATTCTGCATTGAATTTAAACTATTTAATCTTGCTTTTTTTTCAAATTCATATTTTCTCGGGTAGTCCTCCACATGCTCGTCACAACTATATTCTACCTCAGAAGAATCTTTTTCCTTCTCTTCTGCTGTTTTTAGTTATGCACTTGATTTATCTTTTTCTTCAATAACTCTTATCGTGCTACCTACTAAAATGTCATTGCAATTGAAACTCTGAGCTTTCCTAACCTTTTTTACATTTCTGAGCTTTGGCAATTGAAAGTGCTTTTCACATACGAAAACGTTATATGTGAAATGCTGTGACTCTTTGTTGCCATCAGGATAGAAGAACTTGACATTGAATGAAAGGGCTTGTTTAAGTCAAATAAGTATTTGAAGACTTATGTCAATATCAGAAAAAGAATACTCTGCTTTATTATTCCAGTAGAATCTGGAATGTTTAAGATTTTTGAATCAGAATGTGTGCATTGGATCAGATTGTGCTCTACTGGGCTCAGGCATTCAGCAGAAACGTTAATAAGTTTACAGACTTACTTCCTTGCGGTTCGTGTATTTATGCAGAACACATAACATTTGTTGGTTATGGAGGACTTAGAGTGTGGATTGCAGGTGAATCAAGAAAGTTCATCTGTATAATGATGACTAACTGTAATTGAGCAAAGATAAGTGGTATTGTTTATAATGTCTTCATTATTGCAGAGAATTAACTGGTTTTTTTTATTTTTTACTCTGGTTCTGGCTTGCATCTGGTATCAGGAAAGTACTCTTTTCTGTTGCTTTGTTACAGATACGGGATGATAATAAAAGGCATCATCCTTGTCTGGTGGAATTCTCAAAATTACCTGAGACAGAGAAGAATTATAATCTACAAATGTCAACTGAAACCCTCAAGTGAGCTTTAAATTTAAAAGAAAATAAAGTTGTTTTTTATTTTTACTCAAGCGCCTCATACTGTTGTAAGATATTCTAATATCTTATTCAAAGTGTGTTCTGCTAACTGCTAGAAGTTCCAGGAACACATTCAGGGCAATTTAAAAAAATCTTGTCCCTACAGAAATATAAAGTAAAAACACCATCAAATCCAGTTGTTTTTAATAAAGTGGCATAATTTTAAAGCCACAGATCTGTACCTTTTTAGACTTGGAAGGTTTTATTTGTTATTTCTGATAAGTTAAAATGTTAGGGATTTGAAATTCTGTTATTTTGAATTACTTCCCTGTTTTTTGAATATCATTAGTTCTGCATATTTATACTAAAACCAAAAGAAATTTATAAAATGGCTGAGCACCATAATCTTGTGTTTCATAGTGCCACTTTTTTATGTTGGCAGAACCCTTTTGGCCCTTGGATGTCACATTGTTCATGCTCATCCAGCAGCTGAGGAAGACCTTAAAAAAGTCAAACTCCCAAAGAAGTATGTACCATAACATAACCATTATATATTATTTGTAAGTACAGAATATTAATTAAAATAGTTTTGTTCAAAGCGATTTAAAAAATACTTATGAACTCCATACCTGATACCGACTTAGAGAGCATGTAGTTGGTCCGTTGCCTGGCCTTTGATGATGGTTGACTGTGAATGCTGCTGCATTATAAAGAAGAGGCCAAAAAAAAAAGAAAATTACGGTTCTTAAAGTTGCACATTTCTAGGAAATGTACGTATGTAGATTATTGCATAAAATATAGTTGTGTTTTTGCTTTAATTGTTATTTGGTAGATAAACTATGGCAGATGGAGCTAAAATAGCTGCATGATGTTTTTTATTTAGACATCTTTTAGTCATCAGTATTAATTGCCCCAGAAGTGGTGAAGATTAATCAAGGATTACATCCATATATTTTCGCCTTGTCTGTGGGGATTCTGTAGTCCTCCTGGGACAGATTAAAGCCCTGCTCTGCAACAAAACTCAAAGACAGAAACAGTGATTTGGATACTTGCCATCTCACATCAGTTTATCAACCCACAAGCTGTGTTTTTACCTGAAGCAGCTTTATCTATGAGAACAAAGTTAGGTTTTTAAAGCAAACAGTAAAACATAATTTTATGATAAGGGAGATGGGAGGTGGTAATCTTGACCTAGTTGATTGCATTAATTTAAAAAAAGGGAAAAGAGGACCTTTCTTGAGGTTCATACTGCAGACAGTCTGTTGTAATACTGTTTGGATACTCTTGTCTTGAATAACAGAACAAATAAATCTTAGTTGGATACTCTGTCTTGAATAACAGAACAAATAGATCTTAGTTTCTGACTCTTGTTAAAATATCTACTGCCTACATGAAAAAGCCTAACAAATGGAAATCATCTGATTTAAGCAAGAGAGAGTCTGCGTATGTCTGAAAGAGCAGTCTTTATACTCCATGGAAGGGTTGGAGAGGGTAATATCTGCTATTAAAAATCTGCAAAACATCATTCAATGAAAAAGGTGGAAGAGCAATAATTAAAATATGTTTTCCTCTGTTGAAGAACTGATAATGCAATCTTTACAGACTACTAGATAAAAATACCCTACTTAATAATGCATAAAAAATATTTTCATAAAAAGTATTCATGCAGATCTTTAAAAAAGAAATTACTTGAAGAGTTTAAGTGGCATAAAAAAAAATGTAGGACTACTTATTTAATAACAATTTGGGGCTTTTGTAGTAAATATTGGGGATGCACATGCAGATCTGGGTCATATTTAACTAGATAGGGTGTGAGGAGGTGGGAAATGAGACTCTCTGCTAGACTACAGTTGATATCCCAGTCAATGAATAAATGCAATGCAGTATTTAGCAAAGAAATAGGAGAATAGGAGGCCAAAAAGTGGGGAAAGTGGACCCCACCCTATGAATGCCACATAAAAAAACTTTAAATACTATCAGATGTGTATCTTGACTCTATTTTCTTGTGCTGACTTACAGTTACATGATGTCAAATGGGTACAAACCTGCCCCTCTTGATCTTTCTGAAGTGAAATTGTTGCCTTCTCAAGAATTTCTAGTTGAGAAACTAGCAGAAAATGCACATAATGTTTGGGCAAAAGACAGAATAAAGCAAGGATGGACCTATGGCATTCAGCAGGTAAGGACTTTGTTAGATCTATTTGATGTAAATAAGCATGATATTTTCAAGAACATCACTTAGATGTGTTATGTTGTGTAATGTCTGGAAAAGATAGAGGGGTTGAGGAGAAGGAAGAAGCAGCTTTGCCCATGCAAGTCTGAGTAGACTGTCAGCCTTGCATGGCTGCAGCTACAAGATACGTGAGAGTGTACTTCCATACTCACTTTCATTCTTGGCCTTAGGTTTTTAATGTTATTAACAACTGGGCTTGCTTTCATAGAACTGTTCTTTCTTGATATAATTTCTCTCCTGTGATCTTAACATTATTTCAGAATACTCTCTGTCTTGTTATATAAAATATTTATGATGCTAAACTAGAATTTTCTTCTTTTCTATAACCCTTTTCAGGATCTTAAGAACAAACGTAATCCACGGCTAGTGCCATATGCATTACTAGATGAACGTACTAAAAAATCAAATAGAGATAGCCTCCGTGAAGCTGTCAGAACATTTGCAGGCTATGGTTATAGTGTTGAGCCACCTGACCAAGAGATAGGTACGTCCTTCCAATAAGAATTGTGGCCTTTTTTTCCTTTAGTGCCGGTAAAAGAACGTGAAACACTGAAATAGAGAGGAAAAGCATAACATACAAGTAAATAGTAGTGTAGTTTTGCAGTAGACTTTATTGAAAGGTGCAAATATACTGTGTAATTACTTGTATATTATTTAGAATTTTTTTAAAATAGATGAGTTGCAGCTAGTGATATCGTAATAGTGTTTTCCCTGATTTTTAGATGGAAGAAAATCTGAAATGTGTGTGGACATAATAATTTTCATTTGGAAATAATGAGAGGAAGAAAATAGTATGGGATTAATTTAAAGTATTTTTATTTTCTACATGCATATTGGGCGTGACTACTTCAAGTTAAACTCAGTTCTTATGTAGCAGTCAAGAAAGTGCACCAAGTTCAATAATTATTTTTTTATTATTGAAATCAGGAACAGAAATTCTTTTAAAGTATTTCTTCATATTTACTCTACCTCTGCAATATTTTGACAAAATATTTTTAAATGTTCTAAATGCATTGACTTGTGTAGGAAAGTGTTTTCTTGTATTGTAATACTGCATTATTGCATTGGATTGTATTGCATGTAGTAATCTTACACTTCTGAAGTTTCCTCTGGTCAGTTTTCTGTTTGGGGCTGTGCATTGAGTGGTACTGTAAATATCGTCGTTCTAAATAGTGAATAATCGCTGATACTGTATAGAATGAGAATATGCTAACCTCTGTATGGTGATTGCTGTTGCTCCTTTGTTTAACATTTACAATGAAGGTTCTTAAACATGCAATGGTAGGTAATGGCTGTTTTCAGAGATAGAAAATATTGGCGACAGATGAAAAGCTACACAGTGGCATTTATAGTTTCATGTAGTTATAAAAGCTGTGGGTTTTTTCTCTTGTTTATTTTTTCCAGCTGTCCAAACAGGGGAAAAAGTCAGCATTGACAAGATACGATTTTTCAGAGTAGAACAGTCTTATGCAGTGAAGTCTGGAAAGTGGTACTTTGAATTTGAAGCTGTGACAGGTGGAGATATGCGTGTTGGATGGGCCAGGCCAGGCTGTCGACCTGACATAGAGTTGGGAGCTGATGACCAAGCATTTGTATTTGAAGGAAGCAAAGTCAGTACATCTTTATATTTTCTGAACTTTTTTGAACAGGCTAGACAGAGAGGTTTCTTCTGTATATTTGAGATCAAGTACTGGAGTATTTTTCCTTCGTATAAAGATATCTCTGAGCTCTGTTTCCTGCTGGATAATGTCTGCATTTCAATTTTGGTCATTGAAATTATGCTTAAAGAGGTGTGTTGGTTTATATCTGACTTCCTGGAATATACCTTTTTTTTTTTTTGAGGGGTGTTTTACAAAAATAAAGCAAAGTTGTTTCAGGAACTGGAAGAGAGAACCACAATTCTGTTTTTCCCTTTTCTGTCTTTTCTGATTCCTGCACATTTTCTTCCAAACTTGACTCCTAAAGGACTGGAAAGATGATAATGACATGACAGGTGAAAAGTGGAATCCAGTGAGCAGTGGTTGTCATACAGGTTCTAAATTGTTATTTGTAGATTAATTAAATTGGAGTGCCTTAGTTCCTTTGTGTGAAATAAGTAAGATAATTACCTGAAAGCCATGATGAATATTGTTTGCAAATTACTTTGGGACTATGTAAAGTGAAGTATGTGTTTGTCTTTATTTTGTGTTTTATTTTCAAAATTTAACATGGTGTTTATTTACTTGTTTGTTTGGGGTTGGTTTTTTATTGTTTAGGGCCAGCGTTGGCATCAAGGCAGTGGATTCTTTGGACGAAGCTGGCAACCAGGAGATGTGGTTGGTTGTATGATAAACTTGGATGACAAATCAATTATCTTTACTCTGAATGGAGAGTTACTTATAACCAGTAAAGGTTCAGAACTTGCATTTGCTGACTTTGGAATAGAAAGTGGTAATTTTCTTTTATAGTTACGCGATTATGAGAAGACAAAACAAAACCCAGAAAAACTAGTCTAATCTTGATGGCTTAGTGAGCCATCAAAAATCAAATTGTATTTCACTGATGTGAGCCTTCAGACTGTGCTACATAGTAACTTCATAAAAATTTATTTTAAGAAGTGCTTATATGGCACAAATTGATTTTCCTTTTTTCCTTTAGCCACAAGTAGGTATTAATGGAGTTTCAGCAATCAGAATGGGTGATTTTTCTTTGAGCCTTGCTAGGTTTGCTCACAGGACTGAACTTCAGCAGTAAGAAGAAATGGCAATAATAAGCACTTTGAAAAATTGCCAAGAGGTGAAAATGTAGTCTCTGATTATCTCACTGGAACATATGCATACTATGTGAAGGACTAAATGTGTACTCTGTGGTGAGAGGCTGCACCAAAAGAACAAGTCTTGGCAATATAAACTGAGTCTGTTCTGTAATTATTTTTCTTCTCTGTCCTATTCATACATTATTTACATTTCTCCTTTTCCTGGGCTATTTCTTCTCTTCTGTTTTTGGCCTTTGCTTTTTTGAACAGTAGTATCTACATGACTGTGCTGAAGGAGGCAAGGAATATTTCCATTTTTAGTTGCCATTTTCCTTTGAAGCATATCCTCTCCAAGCAGTAGTGGCTTCATAACCATTAGTAACTACCAGGAGACTTTGCTCACTTTGTCCCTCTGTGGTCTGACCACTGATACAGTTTTTCTAATGGCAGAGAATGAGGGACCTTAAGAGGGCTTTGCTTAAGGTTTAAAGTTGAAGGGGTAGGAGAGAAAATATCTCCCATAGTCATATTGCTGACTTTTTCCCTGAACTGGCTCCAAGTTCTGCTTCTTGGGAGATGGATAAATAGCGCAACAGTCTTTCATCCCTTTCTATTGGCTGCTACACGTATGTGGAGAATCAGATAGATTCGCTCATAAAAAATGCCAGCCTTAAAGAAATGTGTATTTGTCCATCATGAATAATGGAGAGATGAAGGCTGGCAACAAATTTATAGTTACTCATGACAAACTAAGTTCTAAAGAGATGTACAGAGATACCTGAACCTCATCTGAAAGTCCTCTTGAAAATTCAGTGCTCTTAGAGACCATACTTAATATTTGTTAGGTAAATAACTTTAATCTAATTTAGCCAAAGTTGTCTTCTAGTGTCCAACTCATTGTATAAAGGCATGTTTATCAGTCTAAAAATGATGATCACCAATTCTTCTAATAAATGAATAACTGGCAAGCAAATCTTGAGTTTTCAAATCTAATTGTCCACAGAACTACCTCTTGACTTGGAATTTTTTTTTTGTTTTTCACACAGATCTACTACTACTTATTAATAAATGTAAAACTAGTTTAATATTTAAATAAATGAAATAGTGTGTATAATGTCCATTAATTGCCGAAGTCCTTGGGCTTTTGGGTAGCAGTTAAATTGAACTCCGACAGTATTTAAAGTAGCTTTAATCTTTGCTACTGTAATCACTTCATGTGCATTACTTGTAGGAGCTAAAGTTTAGATCATGATAGATGAATTCAAAATAGAATGCTTGTATTCTTGAAATTAATTATTGTTCTTTTTTGTTGTTGTATCATTTTCTTAGGTTTTGTTCCAATTTGTGCACTGGGTCTATCTCAGATTGGTCGTATGAACCTTGGAATGGATGCCAGTACATTCAAATATTATACAATGTGTGGCCTTCAAGAAGGTTTTGAACCTTTTGCTGTCAACATGAACCGAGATGTTGCTATGTGGTTTAGTAAACGCTTACCAACATTTGTCAATGTGCCAAAAAATCATCCTCACATTGAGGTAACATTACATGTTAGGGAGACAGCTGTTTATCAACTGTTTGTTTAGCAAGATGACACATTAAACCCTTACTAATACTTACTGTCATCAGATAATTTGTCATAGAAATCTATTAAGTCACTCTTTGATAATTCCAGATGATCTTGTCCATCTCCAACTTCGTTGATGGTAGTATTATCATTCATATGGATCTGATCTGTTATATGTTATATTTATGATTTTGTGTATAGCTACTTAAAACACGTCAGATGTGATTTCTTAGAATCTTTTTCATATTCTATCTTTCGTTCACTTTTTTTTAAAAAAAAATTCACTACTATACGTTTTTCTTGAATATCTAAAAATTGCTCAGCTGACCTCAGCATCACTTAAGGTAATGTAAGTATGAGCTAAACAGTGACTGATTTAGTCCATTTCACTAATCCAAGGGACATTTAAGTATACTTTAGGTATTGCTGAGTGATACCTGTTTCATTCATTCATTCATTCTTATGATGCACCAATTGCAGGAATTCCACAACTCCCTAACTGATCTGCTTTAGAGCAGAATAATATATCCTATGTTTTGTATAAAATACTCTATACTGATATATTCCACAATGGTATGTTTTAATTCCTGATCAGTTTTTTTCTTACTATAATCCCTAGGCAATTTATTTTAGTTTAGGTGTTTAGCCAATTATTTTCTAATAACTATCCTTGAATGTCTTTAACTTAAAAATACACTTCACTGAATTTCAACTAAATTATTTCAGCATTCTTTTCAGTTAATCAGGATCCTTTCAACTGTATTCCTGGCTTTAAAAGTTTTTGAAATGTTCCTGTCAAGTTTAAAAACATACTCACTTTTTCAGCACAAGGGAAAAAAATTTCAAACTCAGACTTCAGAATGATAATCAGAAGGATTCTGATGTTTCTTCTTAATGTGATGGAAAACTACTGACTCTTGTGAAGAATTTTTCAGTTACTTGTTCTCTCAAAGTGAATTAATTTAATAAAATCTATACTTTTCTTTGGAAAATGCTGTATGGAGCAACTTGAAAATATTTACTGTAGTTAGGATATACTGAATCTGTTACTTCCCTTGCCCTTCAGGCTCGATTTCTTGTCAGAGAAGAAAGTTGAGTAGTTTTGAAATTAATTAATTTTGAAAAACTTGGGTTATCTCTTGTTATCTCATTGTGTAGTTGCTTAATGAAATTTTTCAGCATTTTTCTTGAAATAGTATTACTTTAAAATATTTTCTCTCATTTTTAGATATGGCGAATTGACGGAACCATTGAGAGTCCACCTCGATTGAAAGTTACTCACAAAACATTTGGCACACAGAACAGCAATTCAGACATGATATATTGTCGTTTGAGTATGCCCATTGAGTTCCACTCAACATTCAACTTTGGCATGGGTGTGGAAAATGCCTCATCTGATGTTTTCCAAAAACGGTTGGACTTGGATTTAGTTGCTTTATTTCATGCTCTTAATGTAAATCTGATTTCATACTCTTAATGTAAATGTACAGGCAAGATTTCACATTTGGTTTTGCACTAAGCACATACTAGCATAGGATGCATGTTACTGAGATTTTTTTTTTGTTCTTGATGGTTTTAATCAAATTATTGCACAACTTTGCTTCAGAATGCTATATCCAGGCAAGGGAGAACTATTGCTGAAGAGGTGCATCACAAGGTTCATAGTTACTCATTGCTAAGTGGCTACCAGCCTTAAAAAATCGTTGGGATTCGCAAAGCTCTTCAGCCAGGCTGGAAAACCAGCTCAGAATCTTTTGCCCATTGCATTAATGCTCATCAACATTATTGTTCGGTAGCTCATTACTGGAAAAGTGACTAATTCATGCATAGAAAAAAAGATTGTGGGACAGATTTTTAAAGATACCAGATACTACTGAGTTCGGCATCTCCCAGCATTGCCTGCCTCTTTAGTTAATTGCTGTAAATCTATCTCTTCCTCCTGCCTCAGCCTTAACTGCCATCAGTTATTTTCTGTGTATGTTTGTGTCCTGTACAGTCTTTGCATACTTAATTTACTCATGCATGCTCAGTACCCAGAAAACATGAGTTATCTTGTAAGTATACTTAGTTTAATAATGAGTACTTCTATTTACTACTTCTGAAAAAAAAATTATTTACTGATGCTCCTTTAATTTTAGAAAGCACAGCCAAGAAATTGCTGCTCCTTCCACTACAGTAAGTAAATGCATTGAGGTGCTCAGTTCTTTTTAGATTTTGGAAGTAGATTTAGTTGTGGCAGCATGTTCATTAGAAATTGATCTGTTGGAAAGAAGCCTTTTTAATCATTTGCTATGATATGACACCACATATAGATAATAATGCCCAGAGTTGTATGACTTGAGACATTAACCTCACTTTAAGATAATCTCACATTAAGTGGTTTAAGACAACCACTTGTCTCTTGTTTTAGCTTATGAGCATTTAAAGTGACTTATTAAGAGAATGTGAATTGATATTATTAAAATTAAATATATAGGAAGTTAGTATTCAGATTTCTGTTACGAATATGTTATTTTTCTCTTTACAGTATTTTTATTCCTTACGGATATTTGCTGGCCAAGACCCATCCTCTGTCTGGGTTGGCTGGGTAACACCAGACTATCATTTTTACAGTGAGAATTTTGACCTAAACAAAAATTGTACAGTAACAGTTACTTTAGGTGATGAGAGAGGCAGAGTTCATGAAAGGTATGAGTTTATTTATGCTTATTTAAGATTGTATTTTAATAGTGTTTTTCAAAAGTGAATTATTCCTGTGCTTGATGATATTTTAAACATTAATTTAAATTAATAAGAAAATTGATTATGGTGCAGGAGTGTTCTGTGCTCATTTATATATGAATGTGTTTTATACAACTTGTTAAATTGAGTAAATTTATCATTAATGTTCTATTTGAAAGAATGTTTTGAGATGCTTCTTTCTTTTAACATCCAAAGTTGGTTTATTTGTTTTAATGTATCTTATGTAATCACACATAGGAATCTGAAATTACTTTATAATCATCAAAAAGGAAAAAAAGTGAAGGTGCACTAAGTCTGATCCTTTACTCATGATGCTCACATTATCAAAAAAGGAAGGCTGTTAATGAGGAAACAAAACTGAGCAGCACAAGCACCTTTGAGGATCTCTTTAACTATTACTGCCTTGAAAAGTAAATCTTCCCTGAATACTTAGTCAAGTTCATTGTGACCTATGCTTTGTTTTCTTTCTTATTGCTCTTTTTTCAGCGTGAAGCGCAGCAATTGCTACATGGTTTGGGGAGGAGATGTAATTGCTAATTCCCAGAGATCAGCTCGCAGTAATGTTGATTTAGAAATTGGATGCTTTGTTGATCTAGCTACTGGAATGTTGTCATTCACAGCCAATGGAAAGGAGCTTGGCACTTGTTATCAGGTATTATCAGATTTTGAGGAAGCTAGCTAGTAAGCTGGTCGTTTTGACGCTATTATGAAACGGTTTTTTCTTGTTCAGAAATCTAGCTGAACACTATTTGTGTGATAATAACAGGTTTTCCCATGTTATTCTGGTTTATCTCTGTTTTTCCCTCTCTCATTTTTCCAGATTCTTCCAGTTCTTTCAAATGTTGAGGAAAGTCATTGGTAGATATGTTCAGAAAAATATTTTTTTGCCTCTCAATATCTTGATTTAGAATGTTACTTTTTGACAACTAAATCTGTGATATAGCAGAAATATTTATTTACTATAAGGTCAGAAATCAGACTTTAGATACAGTAATTTTTGATATGGATTGAGAAAATTATTTGGAGATCTTGGGATTTGCTAAATTTCAAAACCCAAAATTCAAATATGCATTAAAGTGCAAAGCCAAAATAAATATGGTGTGCCCTAAATGCTATAAATATTCTCAAAATGTGGAGTCATTAATGTAAGCGGGTCAGTAGCTGAAACAAGTTTTCAGCATCAGATTGCTTTTAGTAAGATCACTTGTCATTAGCAGAGCATCTAGATCTTATCCAACATTAGATCAAAGCATTGCTTGCCTTCTTCTCTGTCAACACAAACCCCACAAATCTGTAATATAGATAAAACTTAAGTGTTATTCAACTAAATTTGTTGGAACGTTCTATACTGACTCTATTGAAGAGGACTGGGCCAGGGTTGCACAGCCTATAAATGGGAGTGGGAGATGATCTGGCAGCTCTGGTTTTGGTAAATTTTGTAAGAGTGGACAGAGGCTTCAGGGCTGTGTTTGAAAAGAATCAACATGTGGTGTTTCCAGAGTTGTTATGGGTGTTGGGAGCCCATGGGCAGCAGAAACACCTGCATGAAAGTTAGGTGGGCCTGTAAAGATAATTGAGCAAATATTTTACTGTATTAAAGTCAACTACAGATAGGCATTAATCAACACTTTAATACAGGGTCTGCAGTTATTTGATAATGAAGCATAAGATATTTATTTTATATTGTATCATATTCTAGGAGATTTTTTCTTTTTTCTTTTTAAAATTTTTTTTAATCTCATTTCTTTTCTAGGTTGAACCAAACACAAAGCTTTTTCCAGCAACTTTTGTACAGCCCACAAGCACTAACTTGGTACAGTTTGAACTTGGTAAATTAAAGGTACAAAATACTTTCTTTAAAGATGCTCTTTTAAATCTGTTTATTTCCAAGGAAATTACTGCTGGGTTGAATTTGTTTAAGAAGATTGAATCAATGACATGACATTTTATTGGACTCCTGGATTTACTTCTGTAAATGTTATTATTATATGAAGTGAATTGTTCAACAAATCTAAACTGCATTTGTTATTTGAGGACAGCAGCCTTAATGTTTAGGTTTCTTAAATGGAATTTGTTTATTGCAGTGACATATATTTCTGAATTCTTTGCTATCAATAAATTATACTTCCCTTCAGTATTACAGGTTTATTCATTCTTAGATGTTACCAAAAGAATTTTAATACACTTCCTTGTTTCAGAATACCATGCCTTTATCAGCAGCAATTTTTAAAAGTGAAGAAAGAAATCCTGTTCCTCAGTGTCCCCCTCGCCTTGATGTGCAAACAATTACACCTGTTTTATGGAGCAGGATGCCAAACAGTTTTCTAAAAGTAGAAACCGAGCGTGTCAGTGAACGTCATGGCTGGGTTGTGCAGTGTTTGGAACCTCTGCAGATGATGGCACTTCATATTCCAGAAGAAAACAGGTACATTTGGAAGGAACTACAGTGACCCGATGCCAAAATGTGTTGAAAGCTGATATCTGGGTATTGGCTAAACCTACCTCAGAGAATATTTACAGTAAAATTGTTCAGAATTTATGATCTGCTGTAATATCATATTTATGTAATTTAAGTAGATACAAGAGGCTGAATAATTTTTATACCGTTTGATGAGTTTTGCATACATGAGAGAAAACAAAACTATCTTATTTTATTTAAATTATAATAGAATCTCTACATCTGTAAAAATAGAGATTTTTCTCAGCTTCAAAAAAACCAAACAAAGCCAAATATAAAGAACATGCGAGTGGTATTTTGAAATACTGAAATAAAACCATGTAATCTCCTACTGTTCATCTGCTCTGAATTTACATGAATTAGGTTATGTTCTTAGTGACAAGATTCCTGACTTTCTTAGATTTTAATTAGATTTTATTTTCAGATTGAGGATAATAAACTATTTGTATCCAAATATCAAATATTATAACCAATGTCAAATCAAACTATAAGCAAAAGCAAGGCAGAAAGATAATTTATCTGTGGTACTTGAATCAGTTACTTTGCAGCTTCTTTTTAAAATTCAATTTTATTTATTGTTAATAAAACTTAATTCAGGAAAAGAGTAAAAAATACTGTGTTTTTAGGAAAGAATAAATCAGTAATCATCAACAGACTATAAAGGCACTGTTCAGTACAGAGTTTCAGTATTCCAAATACTTCTCTTTTAAAAACCATCTCTAATTTACCGTAGCTCCCAAAGAAACGTCTCTGTCTTAGACTTTTTTTTTTTTTTTTTTCCCCTGTGAAGTAGTAGATGTAAATAATCTTAGCACCATTTCCTGTGGTTTAGTGATACACATAAGATTATTCAGTATGAGCCTTAATCTTACTGGTTTAAAGTGGAAAAATGTGCAGAGATTATAAAACTTTTTTTTCAAAATTATTATTTATGAAATTGACTGGTGTTCTCTTTCTTTGTTTCATAACAGATGCGTTGATATTTTGGAACTATGTGAACAAGAAGATTTGATGAAGTTTCACTACCACACTTTGAAACTTTATAGCTCAGTTAGTGCTCTAGGTAACACTAGAGTTGCTTATGCACTTTGTAGCCATGTGGACATATCTCAGCTATTTTATACAATAGATAATCAATATTTACCTGGACTCCTACGTTCTGGATTCTATGACTTGCTTATTAGTATTCATCTAGAGCATGCCAAGCAAGCCAAGCTCATGATGAGCAATGAATTTATCATTCCAGTTACAGATGAAACTCGAACTATTAAATTATATCCTGATGAAACAAAGAAGCATGGTTTACCTGGAGTGGGGCTTAGCACTTGCCTGAAACCAAGCTTTAATTTTTCTACTCCATGTTTTATTGTGCGTCAAATGTCCATCCCAGAAATACCCCTTGATACACTTAAATCCAAGGCCATAAGTATGCTAACGGAGGCGGTCCAGTGTAGTGGTGCTCATATACGAGACCCTGTTGGAGGACAGGTTGCATTCCAGTTTGTCCCTGTTCTTAAACTGATAGCAACGTTGCTCGTAATGGGGGTTTTTGATGATGATGATGTGAAGCAGGTGCTACTCCTCATTGATCCCAATGTTTTTGGAGATCACAAAGAAGAAGCAGAAGAGAGGACAGAGAAAGAAGAATTTACGCAAGTTGAAGAAAAAGCAGTAGAAGCTGGGGAGAAAGCAATAAAAGAAACAAAAGCTCCCGCAAAGGGCTTATTGCAGACAAGATTACCAGAATCTGTTAAGCTTCAGGTGACCATTTAATATTACATATGTTCTACTATTGATGGAAGAGAGGTAGAGCTTTTTGTCTGTTCTCTGGTTTGTCAGGTTGGAAATCCTGAAGATCATTATTCTGCATTGCTTTATAACCTCACATTAATAATCAAATTTGATGAAGATGCAATTCTTTCCATATGTATCTGCACTCGAAATAGATATGCGAATAGCATATGTATTTTATAGGCGTGTTTTTAAAGAGGGAAGGCTGGACCAAGTGACCTTTAAAGGACCCTTGTAACTGAAACTGTTATATGATTTCTGCATGTTTTGAGTGCATGGAATGAAAGACTGTGAATGCAATGCAGTATTATTGCTTGGGTAACAAAACTGCATAAATTTGTTACCTTTACAATGTTAAAAGAAAAATAGGGGAAAATGAGTTTCTCATTTTTACAGTTTGTTGCAGTAGCCACTGCAGTTCTTCCCCAATTGGAATTTGTTAAACTCTTGAACTCATCTGTTGTTTCTGTCCTAGATGTGTCATCTACTCAATTATTTCTGTGACTGTGAGCTACAACACAGAGTGGAAGCAATTGTATCATTTGCAGATCGTTATGTATCAAAATTGCAATATAATCAGAAATACAGGTACAATGAACTCATGCAAGCCTTGAACATGTCTGCTGCTTTGACTGCCAAGAAGACTAAAGAATTTCGGTCTCCTCCTCAAGAACAGGTAATATTAAACAAATGACTGAATCTAAATATAAAAAAAAATTCTTTGTGATGATAAAATATAATTCTGACTTCTAAACTACCATTACAACTGCTAAAGAACCAAAATTGAATTTGAAATAAAATTTACTAATATGCCACAAAATATTGAGTGTCAGAATGCTTATACCTTTGCTCCAGAATTCAAGCTCTAAACCAATGTTGATCTAGGATTTCTTAACAGTATAGAAAAATAGAATGCTGCTGAGAAGCTGAGATTCATCCAGTGGTGCAAAATGATGACAATTTAATAATTTTAGTTGCTAAAAGTTAGCATGAAGTTAGTATTGTGCTGACATCTGCAAGTTGGAAATGGTAATTTCTGCCTCCAGGAAATGGCTTTATTTTTAAGTGTAACTGCATTTTGATGTTAATCTTAATTAAAGCTGACAGAGTACTGTTGCTTTAGTATTTCCGTTAAGCTGCATTAGAAATCTATGTTATATATTAATTTATTGGTAAATTTGATTATAAACAGGTAAAGTGTGGTTGTTATTAGAATGTGTCTTAGACTGGCTCAGTGTTTAAGTGTGATTTAATTCCCTTAAAGATTAATATGTTGCTGAATTTTCAACTGGGAGAAGATTGTCCCTGCCCAGAGGAGATTAGGGATGAGTTATATGAATTTCATGATGATCTTCTGATTCACTGTGGTGAGTTGCAAGCTGTCATTAGGTTTTTTGTCTTTTTGGCACTTTACATGAAAAAGAAGAGATCATTAAAAAAATACTGGTATGAATGTGTTTTTCCTAATGTATTACTGTGTCTACGTGGTGACTTTCCTGACAAACTTTGGTGCATATTACAAATACACAAAACCTGTGCGTGATTTTATGTTTGCTAGATATCATCTGGTATTATTCTTGTTTATATATCAGTTTTAGAATTAACGAGAAAAAACAAAAATAATCCAAACAAGAAGGTTGGATAATCTCCGAAGATTTATGTAGTCTCTGTGTATACAAACAGATAAAAGGTATTGAAAGAATATACTTGCTGGGAAGCTGAGCAGTAGAAAATTTAATAAAAAACATTAGATGATGGGTGATGCTGCTAGTTTGCCTTAGTTTCCTAGTATATACATAACCATGATGGTCAATCATTATAAAACAGTACTGCATTGAAGATTACAGCTTCAGTTGCCCAGATCATGGAATTTGAATTTCCTTAGGTTATCCTCAAGGGTGACCTATATCAGATACCTTGTGCAGTTTGTGTGGGTTAAGGAATTGCTTTCTATATGTGACATCAAAAATCTTCTGTTAGTCTATTGAAATACTAGTTTAATCAAGACAGTTGTGGAATTATTAGTCCGTTTACAATTATACTAACATTTATGGTCAATCATCCAGTTATTACTGCTCATTCCCAATAATTATGCGGTTAAAACTGATACACACAAGTTTTTTCATGTTTTTCAGTGCATTTCTTGGTGCTATGGTTCCTTGTTCAAGAAGGGGGAATAGGGTCATGACAGTGAATTGCCAGCATTTCCAATTCTTCCCCAGGAAGCGATCAGTAAACTTAATAGATTCTCTCCCCCCTTTCTGTTTGCTTGAAGTCTCTTCTAAATCTTTACTAATACAGTCTCCTAGTTCTTTTTTTGCTGATTATCCCTAAAATCAGTTTTACCCAGCTGATGGAATTGCATTGTTTTAATGACCTGTAATTAGCAGTTTGTGATTTCTGTTGCCTTCCATGCTGTTCTGTCCTTGTGTGGTTAAGGCTTCTGCTATCATCTTGTGCTGCTATGTCCAAATACCTTATTAGAACTTTCAGCAACCATCAAGCTGTGATTTCATGATAAGCCAGTTGCCATTTTTTTAACTACCTCAGCCAAAGATGAGTAAGTCAGTGGGTATCTAGGTGGTGTTTCATCAGCTTATTTCTGAGGAAGTTGTACAGGACAGCATTAAGGGTTCTTAAAATCAAGATTTGTATTTCTAAGGTTAGCTGCATTATAGGTGGAAGTTTAGCTGGTTTAACGTAATTTGGCTTTTACAAGCCTGTGTTGATTGATTGTTATTCATTCTTGCTTCTAAGTGCTTACCAAAACCTCTTTCCTTCATTCCAGCATTTTTCTTCCAAGTGTCAAAGTGAATAGTTAATATCTTCATAGCTACTTCTCTTTCTCACCATTTTTATTCAGGCAGATCATCTCCATTGTTCAGTCACTTAGCACTTGATCTGATTTTCAAAGATAATGCCTATTTGGCATCAGAGAGCGCTCTGAGACTCCAGGATGAAGGTTATGGAAGACCCGTAACTTGGGAATGTCTTATCTCTGCAGTATATTTTACCTTGAAGTTGTCCTGCTAGTGTTATTGAGTTAGCTTAGCTCCTGATACCTCTTTACCTTTTCATGAGGTGAAACTCTACTAATTGTGGTGGGTTTTTTTCTTTTCAGGGGTGTATTTTTATGAGTTCACTACATTATGAATGTGCATGTTGAATGAGGGAGAGAATTGAAGATAGAGAAAGCATGATCTCATGATTAAAATAGTTTAACAATCCCCTGGAATCTAAACAAAGCCATATTTGTTACTTTATACACATTTCTGATAGGTGGTCACTAGGGATAAATGCTCCTCGTTATCTGTGTCCTGACCTAGTCCTGAAAATCAGAACTAAGCAATCACAGCTGCAGACAAAAAGAATAGGAGTTGTGCTTGGAATATTTAATCAAAAATACTTTGTGGCATAAGTGGAAAAATATGCATGCAATCAAGTAATTAAAAGCTGCTTCATGATGAATATACGCAAATAGTCTGAATTAAAGTTACTGAGGCAGTCTTAATCCTAACATGTCCTAACTGTGAGTGGTTAATTTTGTCAGCAAAATAATAGTTCTCTATCATAAATTTTGTGTGTAATTTCTTGGTTATAAGCAAAACAAACAAATTTTTGACAAATTTCAATGCATAATGCCAAATTGACTCTTATCTGGGTTGGAACCATCTGTTCCAGTGCTCAGGCCTCTGCTGCTTGAATTAAGGAATTAGCCAGTAGCAATATGAGATGGTCAGCTTCTGAATGGATTGCAACTCCGAGAGGATGCAGAATGAATAGTGAAGGATATGGAGTAGTGAATGAAACCCCATCTAGAACAGGCACAGACCTCATTTCCTTCAGTCTGATGCTGTCTTAACTCATCATCCCCATGTGTTTCTTCTTGTCTCTCCATTTCAGCTTCTCAAGAATTTTTCTCCCAGTGTTTCTCTCTTGCTTCCAGGGCCTAGATTGGGGTTTTTTCAACGCCAGAAAGGATTTTCAAGAAAACAAGAAACTATGTTCTCTTTCCTTAGTGGCTACATTTCCCATTCTTACTTGATCCAGACTCTAAATATATCTTTCCTTCATTCTTAGCTTTTCATTTTGCCCAGCCAGTCTCATTTTTCCCATTCTTTAAATTCTCTATAAAGTTTTCAATTTCTAATTTTCTCCTATGCCTCTGAATTATTTTTTCTTCCTAGTCACTTCTAGTCGTAATTTTAACTCCTTCCTCTTGCCAGCTGCAAGCAGCAGTTTCTCCAACCTTTTTTCCTTTCCTAATTTCTTTTCTTAATACCAGTTTTAGCCTTTGCAATTTACTTTTTTTTCCTCTGCTCCAACTTGTATCTCTTTAGTGTTATGTGTGGAAATCTTTTCCTTTCCTCGGTTTTGCTTTGACTAGCAGCCAAACAGCAAAAGCTTATATTTTGGCTTGGCACAGTTAGATCTGGTTTCAAGGGAACCTGCTTAGATGTTCTGTGCTTCTGCACGTAATACATGTGGTATCTGATTTTCACTAAGAGCTGTGAAAGATTTGAAAATACTTCAAGTGGTTGTGAAGCAATGCAGTGAACTGACCTGTGTTAAACCACCCTGGAGAATGACATCCTGTCTCATCATATACATTTTCATGAAAAAGATGTACCAGTATAATCTCTGAACATCTACCTTCTTACAATTTTTAATTCATTTAATACATTTTTTTTATAACTGCTGAATATCTTGAGTGAAAATTTTTATTATATTGTGAGATATGGCTATATGTTTGTTTCTTTAGTTTACTTTCTGAAACAAAGCATCACATTTAATCAAATATGACTCTGAATCAAAATTAATTTTGATAGTAGAATCTTCCAAAAATACTCTCTTTGGTCAGAATAATGAGAAAAATAATACTATAAATCTGGAAGTGAGTGTGTGTACTGAAATAAATGTAATTTGAGTGTGTCGCGGTATACCAAAACACACTCGAGAGTTTGGACAAAATTTTGACACCCAGTGAGGAACCCATATTTAAGAGGACATGACATACCGTTTCACTGAATGGTAACATGATGTGAGCTGTCTGGTTTTCTTTTCTAACCCTTCAGAACTTTCAAAGAAAAGATCTAATACGCTCTCAATTGCTTCGGATGGAATTTAAACTATGTGGGCAAGATATCAGAGCCCAGTTGTATTTAAATAGTCGGTAAAATATTCTGAGCCTGATTGGTGTGGTTTTTTGCCCCACGTTGCGCGCCAATAAATCTGTCGTGGATTAGGACTGGACTGGCATCTAACACGGACAGACGCTCTCTAACCCCCTCTCCCCCCTCACCCAAACAGAAAGGAAGAGGGAATGAGGCAGAGAGACTTACGGGTTAGAGAAGAAAAAACTAGAACAGCTTTAATGAAACAATAGAAATAATAGTGGAATGATAAAAGTAGAGAACTATATAGAACCATAGATAGTAGCCCGATATTGAACCCGACTCCCTCCCCCGGTATCAATCCCCACTGATGCTGCAGAGCAGGCAGCACTGGGGAAGCCCCAGGCTCAGTGGCAGCGGGAGCTGGATAGAGAGAGCTGAATTTGGGAACTTAGGATCAAAAGCAGGAGGTCAGATGGAGTCCTCCCTGGACGCCAGCCATTGCAGAAAAGGGACGAAAGTCTCGTGATCACTCGATTTATACTAAATATGATGTATATGGGATGGAATACTCTGGTTGGTCACCTGTCCTGTCTATTATCCCCTGGATGTGCAACCTTTTACTTCCTTGTGACCCCTCTTACTACCTGGCACCCCCAGCCTGGCACACAAGAGCCAGCAGTGGCCTTGGTCACTGCAGGAATAAGTACCAGCAAGAGCCTTTCTGCATCCCAGTCCCAGGCAGTAACTGTAAACATCAGGCGTTATCACTTCCAGGAGCACACGCTGTCTGCAAAAACATGCTGCTAACTTCAGAAAGGGCAGCCTTTTAGAAGAGATGAAACTGGAAAGTAGAAATCAGTAAACAGAACTGGGTTTTTAGCTAAACCCAGGACAGAGTGATAAAGTGTTAAAGCTACTGGCCTTACTACATGAGTTTTTTTCCGGTGTGAAATTTGATGGTTAAACAAGAATTCCTGTAGGTATTTTGGTGTTTTTGAAATATTGAAGGAGTTAATCTTCAAAGGTTTTGTTTCTAACCAGTTGTATTATCTTCTAAGGTATTCCGCTAGAAGAGGAGGAAGAGGAAGAGGAAGATTCCTCCTTGACTGGCAAACTTCGTTCATTAATGTACAAAATCAAAGGTCCACCAAAAGCAGAGAAAGTAGAACCTAAGGAGGAAGAAGAGAAATCTCCTAGTAAGTTATCTTTCCACATAAATACTTTCCTGATGCAAATGTTAAAGGTGTATGGAGTCAGCGTGCACCTTGTCTAATAAAACTTTGTGGCAGAGTGAAGAAGGAGACTACATGTTGAGGTTCCTTCTGCCTCTTAGAGCAGTTAATCCTGCATACTTAACATCTTGGATGCACTGTTACGCAAGGAATTAAAATGAGTGAAGATTTTTTGATCCAGGTTGTTAACTCT
Source organism: Apaloderma vittatum (assembly GCF_000703405.1). Lineage (NCBI taxonomy): Eukaryota > Metazoa > Chordata > Aves > Trogoniformes > Trogonidae > Apaloderma > Apaloderma vittatum. The sequence goes on along the minus strand of NW_009733149.1, from coordinate 2,393 downwards.
GGGATTGAAAGTTTACATATTCTTTATGAAGAAAAGTAAAAAGTTAATTAGGACACAATAATCTCAACTGAAGTATTCCAAATGTGAGAAGTTTCCATTTATATGTTGTGGGTTTTTAAGTGCAGAAACTTTCTTCTTTACAGCTTAACTTCATTTCATTTTTCTTGGCTGTATGAGAAGCTTTGTGTGTCTTAGTACCAAGATATATATGACAAAATGGTTTTACAGTTCTTGGGTTTTATCTAAAAAGCGGTGGCTTTTGTTTAATTTCACTTGATGATGGTGAATATATACATTCATTAAAAACGAATAACTTCTGATTTATCTCAGGCATCACATACATGTATATGTACATATCCATACCATACTCTTTCTGACCATATCCCTTCTTAATTTGAAGAAATTTTAAATCTATTTGACTAATTAAACAGAAGGGACATCTATATTTTCACGAGTACAAATTCTGTATTTGTAAATACTTGAGTTAACAGAATTTTCCAGAATTTAGTAGTGGTATTTTTTATTCTCCTCTTTGCTTCTGTAGGTCGTTAACATACATCTCTAAAATCAGTGGGCAAAGAAAAATACTGTGGAGATATCATCAATTTGCCTGAAACTTTTTCTCTATAGTTTATATATCTCCTTGCCCTTTGTAGTGAGCTTTCATGTTGCCTAAATATACAGACACCATTCAGCAGAATTTTTTAAATATTCCTTTCTGCAGCAGTATATTACAGACGAGAGGGAGGACTGGAATATCCCTGTGTGTTTACTGCATAATATTAAGCTATTAATGTTTTTTAAAAAATAGAAATATTTAATTCAAAACATTGGAAAAGTCTCTGCATATGTTTTGAAAATAATGAGAGACAATTTAATTCGCAGACCTTGTAACAATATATATAGGAGAATGTACGTTGCATCACTGAAAACAGTGCTCCCACCCAGCACAGCTGAATAAGCACAACAGAGAACTGAGAGTAATTGTTGAAACAGTACAATTATTTGAAGTTAATTAGTTTAATAGTATTTAAGAGTAGGCCAGTAGCCAGCGTTTATTATTCTGTTTCCAGATCTGTAATGCCCTGTGGCAGTGATTCACAGAACCACAGAATGGCTGAGGTTGGAGGGGACCTCTGGAGGTCAAGTGGTCCAGCGTGTTTCCTTTTGTTCAGACGGACCCTTCCGTGTTTCAGTTTGTGTCCTTTGCCTCTGGTTCTGTCACTAGACTCTGAAAAGAGCCTGCCCATGTTTTCTTTACACCCTCCCTTTGTGTATTTATACACATCATAAGTTTGCCCATGAGCCTTCTGTCCTCTAGGCCATACAGTCCAAGCTCTCTCTTGGTTGATGCTGAGCAGAGAGGTTGATGAGCTTGCTTCTTAAAAAAAAAAAAAATGACACTGCATGTTGCAAGGCACTGTTGGAGGTTGGTTGGACTTGATTCATATGTTGTAGGTATCAACTGATATCATATATGTCAATTTTGTATATTATATTAAGAGAAAGCTGCGCAAAGGTTTCTTTAAAGTTGTTAATTAATTAAAGTTTTTACTCTTGAATCAAGAGTAGTTCTGGTAAGAGACATAAATGTAGTTGTGTTAAGGTTATTCTATACACAGAGGAATAACTGATAAACTTAGCACTGTAATTAATAGATTTTGTAATATGAAAATATGGAAAGTTTATCTTTACCTGTAGGAGAGTAAAATTACATTTGTTATTATTTATATGCTAATACCACGTGCTTGCCGTATTTCATATTTGTCTTTTTATTACTTTACCATACCTAATAGTGTAAAACAAGCCCAAAAGGGGATTAAGAATTTGTTTCAGTAAGTGTTCAGATTCCTAGAGCCAGATTCACAAATGTTATACAGCAAATATTTGAATACTATTTAGTTGAATAGTATTTAGTTGGCTAACCAATTTAAGAAATAATGCATGTATATTAAGTAATTGATAGCTCCATTCTGAAAATAGTCTGTTGCCTGTATTACTGGTGTCTCAAAGATACACTACTTCTAACTAAAGGAAGCACTGAAATAAAAAAATGTTAAAGTTAACTTTGTAACAAACGCTGCAGGAAGGTTACTTCTTTCCTGGACTTGTGCAGGGCGTTTGACACTGTTCCACATGACATCGATTTGACACTGTCCCACATGACGTCCTTGTCTCTAAAATGGAGAGACATGGATTTGACAGATGGACCACTCGGTGGATGAAGAACTGACTGGATGGTCGCACTCAAAGAGTTGTGGTCCATGGCTCGATGTCCACATGCAGACCAGTGACAAGCCGTGTTCCTCAGGGGTCTGTTCTGGGTCCAGTGCTGTTCAACATCTTTCTCAGCAACATGGACGACGGCATTGAGTGCTCCCTCAGTAAGTTTG
>NW_009733148.1:0-9338 GCF_000703405.1 Apaloderma vittatum | reverse complement strand
AGGCTGAGGGGTGACCTCATTAATGTTTACGAATATGTAAAGGGTGAGTGACAGGAGGACGAAGCCAAGCTCTTCTCAGTGATGTCCAATGACAGGACAAGGGGCAATGGGTACAAGCTGGAACACAGGAGGTTTCACAAAAATATTATAAAAAACTTTTTGCCTGTGAGGGTGACAGAGCCCTGGTACAGGCTGCCCAGGGAGGTTGTGGAGTCTCCTTCTCTGGAGACATTCAAAACCCACCTGGATGCATTCCTGTGTGACCTACTGTAGGTGATCCTGCTCTGGCAGGGGGGTTGGACTAGATAATCTTTTGAGGTCCTTTCCAACCCCTAACATTCTGTGATTCTGTGTAGTTAAAGCACTTTGATCATTTATAGGATCTGCATTTACAGTTAGAGGAAGACAAAATCTCAAAGCTGTCAACACTAAGGTAAACGGTATTTCATACAGACCAGGGCAAACCATGCATGTCTGTTTGTGTGTATGTATAAATATACATACATATTAAAAAAAAAAATTCTATCTGTATTGACTGATTTATCCAGAGTAGAGAAAACAAATAGAAAAATGTGAGCCTACCATGCATTTTAAGTAGAAAACGATTAGCAATGCCCCAAACCAAAAAAAAAGCATAAAGGAAACGGAAAACAATTATCATATCTGGAGCCATTCCAGCAGATATGAATAATGTTTTAGCTTACTTTCTATACAAATTCCCCACTAAAGAACTTAGTGCACTGCTACCAATAAAGAGAGATTTGAAGAAAACTTACACAGAAGAACTTCTATCCACACCTAGAAGAGAAAGTGTCTCATAACAGAAGAATATTTACACAGCAACTTCAGTATCAACGCACCATTCCTGTGCATTTCTGAACCATTTCCACCTCACCCACTGAAAGCACTGTCACATTGTCTACAACTGAACCATTTCCTCCTAGAGGCAGAAAACCTTTACACTTTGAATTTGGATTGAGTCTCCTAAGACTGGCATCCTCAAAATTCCAGGTAAATTCCTGCCATTCATTTTCCACTTCACTTGGAAGCTCTGATAGAAATCAGGTATAGAACTGAAAGATAAGAAAGCTTCCAATGAAATGCATTAAAGCTGAGCCACCATATGGTTACCAAGAGTACAAACCATGACTAAATTATTTAGAAGTGTAATGCAAAAACAAAATAGAATTCAGACAAGTTAGCACTACCAGTTCCTATTCTCTAACAGATTTCTAAAACATTTAAGGATCTTCACTTCTGAATATATTTGATCATTGAATTTGGCTTCTCTGAAATCTTAGTACTTAAACCTCATAAACATTTTTACTATTTTTTAGGGCAAGGTCACGTCACGTTTCATTTAAGAAAAACTCTCCTGTTAGAATGATTTGCTGAATGGAATTACCAAATATCACCATCTGGATTTTGTGATAACAATTTCTGCTTAAGTGTCATAAAAGGACACATCTGAACTGCGTGACCTAAATATTTCTGCTGGATCAAAAGATTATTTATTTAGATGATAAAAACCTGTCTTTATAGAGATGTGTGATCTTATTGCGTACTTTTAAATATGCTTACAAGCATTTTTCACAAGCATTCTGCTTCAATTTCAACTGCTCATAGAAAAGGAAAAGTTGATATGACTCGACACTCCTACCTGATCAGGCCACTCACTGAGCAAGCCACATTTCAGCATGAGCTAGATTAGAAGAATCTAAAACTTGCTGAGAGAACATGCAGGAGGAATCTGGCTACTAAGGAAGTTTTATGTGCCATTAACATCAGTTCCATCTAGGGCATATGACTGGTAGCTGATAAGAAGAAACCTTACCAATTTCAGTCACTGGTCACCAAAACGACTGATCCACTTCAAACTGATTTTTGCAATACTCAACTACTAGATTCACAAGATCCTGAAAGCTTTCCTACAGTGTAATGGCAACATAAATTGTTGATGAAAATCTAAAGCATTTTTTTTGAAAGAAAGATACAAGTATGACAGCAAATAAAAAGTTTCAATTCTTGATACTTTTACAGGAAAACATTTCATTTACTATCATATTAACCTATTTATATACCCCATTAATTCTGTTAGTCCAATTATTGTAGTAAAAAAATATCTTCCAGGACTATTTTAAAAAAGTAAGGTTAAGACAGTATCTCAAAGAGATTGTTGCATACAACAAAGCTAGGTTAAACCTTCATCTCTGGCAATTCATGCCTTCTTCATCTCAAGACAGCTTTTAAAAGTTTCCATTTTCCCTCACGTACATTTTCTATTCTCCAGCTTAATAATAATAAAAACCATAGCTTTATCAAAGAAGTTAACTTCAGCAAGTTGCCTTTGTTTTCCAAAACACACTGTTCAGGGAAACGTGATGGGGTTTCCATTTAAGCTTTAAAAGCATGCCTGAAAAACAAATCCACTTAATGTTGTGTGCCCTTGTGCAGTCTTTCAAATTTTAGTGTGTCTGACCAAGTAAGAAATGGATTAAATATAACCTTCATCAGCATGGAAGTATCCAGGTCCCACATATCAACAGAAGTCCCTGAAAATGTATCCTGTAAATCACAATCAATAAGTATGCCTTCATCACCTGACATGATCTGAACAGAAACCAGAGTATGTATCACCTTAGCCATAAATACAATCCACCACGTGGAGAAAGAAGAAAAACAAACAAACAAACAAACAAACAAGGCAAGCAATGCTTTAATCGAGTGACTTCTTTACAGGGATTTTATTGTTATGATTTTTAAGGACCATGTACATAGTCCTTGTTGAAGAATTAGTATACAGTCATCATCACTATCTCCTCCTCCTGTAGCTGAAGTCTGGGCAATATTTTACCAGGATACCTACGTCAGTAAACTATACCAAATTCTGGACAGCACAGAGTGGACAGCACAGCCTTACAGTTCTGACTCTAGTATTCAAACCCAAGAGAACTACAAGATTTCAGAAACATCCTTTTGTATTTCTGACTCCCTAGTTCAAGATGACCAACTACGCAGAGTGCCAGGACCATAACTTGTGACCAAGCGCCCTCCTCCTACCGTTACTAAGTTGCTCTATGGGTGCCTCATCACCTTACTGCAGCTTCAGTTCCTCCCTTTGTCCAAACACCTACACATAGGCTGGAATAACTACTTTATTCATTGCCCTAGCCCTGCAACTTCTAGTGTACCCGGAAAAGCGTTACCTCTGTCAGTCAAAACAGACGTCTACTTGTATCCAAATACCTTCTTTATACTGTTAGATAACCCTGAAAAAACAGAGTAGAGAAAGTTGTATTTCAAAGCATCCTGCCTGGCCAGTTTTATCATTGCCCACATTAATCTCCCCTGCAAAATCTGAGTCTGCAGTTAAGTCTTTTCTAGAAAGACGACGATTTACTTTAAAATACTTTAATAGGATTAAAAATAAAAATTATTTTAAGTTTCATATATTTTAATGTATCAGTACCCCAGAGAATTTAGTAATTATGGATTAAAAGCAATTTAGATTTCATTCCAGTTCATTAGCAAAAGAAAAGGAGGGTCATGGGAAGTTGATGATAACTTAGGAAAAGAAAAAGAACAAAACATTTTAAGTCATAATTTGAACCACTGAAGTAAACAAAGCAGCTACAACTACTAAGAAAAGTTTAAGCAGCACCAATCAGAACAGTATCTCTCATACTTCATTGTTAAAATAAGCATATTCTTCAGCATAGTGCAGAAAAAACACTACAATATAAATATAACAATTAATTTTTCAAAATAGACTCTTGGAGGACAGAGCAGTTTTGAGTTAGAGGCTTTGGATTCAGAATGCATCTCTGCCACCGACAGATCTAAGAAACAAAACACATGAAAAACCCTGAATGTGTAGTCAGCAGGACCTGATAATATGCAGTATTAAGGGAATTAGCTAATTAATTAGCTGAACAACTGTCAATTATTTTCATGAGTCATGAAAAACAGGCTAAGTATCAAAGGACTTCAGAAAACAAGTTTACAAAAATGTTTAGTAGAAGTTGTAAAATAAAACCCAAAATGAACCTTCTACTTTAGGTAGGATTTTTTACTGTATTACCTACACTTTTGCTCAACAAGGTCGAAAAACTTCACTGAATAGACATTTACATGGCTCAGACATTAAAATACACACCTCAAAATCTAGAAAAATTGAACAGAAATGTAAATATGCAAGATTCAGGATTAGATCCTGTCATAGTTGGCCTATGTAAGGCAACTAAATAAGGAAAGTAATTGAAAATGTTGAATTTTTAATAGTGGAGCAGAGAGCAATACTAATATGAAATTATTACATAGTCAAATTAAAAGCAGAGCAGAAAACAGTTTTTATCCTTACAGTCATAGATGCTATAGCCTATAACCTTGAGCAACTCTGAGCTCAAAATGTCATTCCACAGGGACTGCACATCTCTAATTACCACTTACGTTATGAACTTGATACACAAATATTTTATGCAACAGACAAACGCTGCTAAGCTTAACAAACTGTAGTCTGAAATACAAAAACAAGCTGCTTTTGATTCAGAAGAAAACAACAAGAAAAAAAGACTAAGGACTGCAACTGCTTAAGAAGATGATGAAGAACTCAAGATATTCCAAAGTAGTATTATCAGATACAATCATCAGAAGAAAACAATATCCTAATAGAAAAACCTATTAGGCTGGAGAACAGTCTCTCCAGAGAAATGATAAAAATCCTGTCACCACTTCAGCAATCATGAAGAAGTGCGCTGTCACAAAGAAGCCTGTACTGGCAAGGGTGCAAATCTTTTACACCTCAAATTTCTGGGATTATTTTCTGTCACCAAACTATTGCCTTTTTTTTTATTTAATTCCATCATAAGAGAAGCAATCCATTCAATGCCAAGTATCAATTTGCTTATCTTTCTTAGAATGTGAAGGACTTGTGATAATAGCAGATGAAAACATGAGTTTCTCTATCTGAAATGTAGCTTTGAGGATTTTTAAGTTATTACATTTGGTATATACTCCAAACATTTCTAAAAAAGTGTTATATATATCTTATAATATCTCATAGCATTGGGTAGAAAGTAAACAATACTTGGTTTTTTATGCCTGCTTTCAGATCTGTTAGAGCAAGAGGCCTAAAACAAATACCAGATAAAGTCCCTTTTTCAGTTCTGATTATCTTAGCCAAGAAAATGTGACCTTCAAAACAACTGGGGGAAAAAAAATGAAGATAATAAAGCTGAAGATCCAAAACAAAAGGAAAAAAGCAAACAATACGTTCTCTAATTGTACTTACTAATTTTTCCAGAGCACTGAGAACTTGAGCAGATACAATCTGTATTTTCCATGTGGTTGCACAGGATGTGCTGTATAAATAGTTATAGAACAGAACAGGGGAAAAGATCAATTATGCCACTGATTTGTCTTACGACAGCAAAGATGCCAAATGGAGACATCTGGGACAGGAAAATTTCAGTAATCCAGTTAAAAAATGCTCTCAGGCTGCTGTAAGCATCCTTCATTTCACTTATTGTATGCAAACACCGAAGACATCGAAGTTTTCCATATAGATTTGTTAAGATAAGAACTGCTAGTTAATTTTGCGAAGTTTCTCCAGAATTTCAGTTAATTAGGAATAAAAGAGGAAGGGATATAGAGGTTTTTGTTGCTTGTGAAAATCAACAGAAAATAAATAATTCTTGCAAATACCTTTTTCCAATTCTTTTTAGGACAGAGTAGAGAAGAATATTTAGAACTGCATTTAAATAATTTGACATTTTCAGGTATGACTTATTAATTTCAAACCCAGGACAGATTAAGACTGCAGCAGTGTAGATTTAGACATCAGGAAGTTCTTCTCTGTGAGGGTGGTGAGACACTGGAACAGGTTGTCCAAAGTTGTGGCTGCCCCCTCCCTGGCAGTGTTCAAGGCCAGGCTGGATGGGGCTTTGAGCAACCCAGTCTAGCAGCAGGTGTCCCTGCCCACAGCAGGGGGGTTGGAACTAGAGGAGCTTTAAGGTCCCTTCCAACCCAAACAATTCTATGATTTTAAAGTTTTAAGCACTGATTGAAAAAATCTCTCCCTAAATAGGTAAATTACGCAAATGGATAAAAAACCCTCCACTTAAAAGACATCTTTAAAATGGTATGAAACCAAAGCTATAGCCAAGACTGAGTCTCCCTTCACAGATTCAACTTTTGACACCTCTCAATTTTAATTAAGTTTTTAAAGAGGAGCCTACACGTGGTAACAGCAAGTTTCCTGTGTGCTGTTTCAAAAGCAAAAACATGCAGTCCTCCAGAGTCTGGAGACCAAAACCAAACATTTAATGATTAGAAGGCCAAAAACGTGTTATATTCAAGTTTACTGTTAAACAGAATTTTAAAGAAAAAAAACAAGAAACTTAAGTTTTAATTATCAGTATTTTGCTGAAATACTATCAGAGACCCCGAGAGATCATGCCACTGAATCTATGCTGAACACTCCTCATACAACTTTTTTCATCAACAGGACTGGGAACATGCATTACAGAAAATGCACATATGTTAATACAAATACATTCTCTCAGATGCTGTGGAAACAGTCAATTACTATTTTCTCCCATTATGAGTTCCTTCTTCAGTTATTTTCTGCTGTTGCCATAACTAGGAACTTTTTTTTTTCTACTCCACTTTAATAAAGGTACTGCTCAGCACGAGAATTAATATCACAAAAGCAGTCTTCAAATCTAGTTAGCTCTTAAGTGTGGCTCCCAGGAGAAAATTAAGGTTTTGCTCTTCATCTAGTTTCCAAATTATTACATTTTATCTGTCATATTAATACAGTTTTGTATTTATCTTCTCAGTGCTGAAGACTGTCATGGTTGTCCAAAATATAGAAAACTGAACAGTAGGATTAAAGAAAAGCAGTAGGAATATTTGTGTGTTTACGTATTTATGAAGCCACTCTAGAAATAGTTTCCATGACATCAGATGACTAATTATCAACTAATTCAAATTCATTCTCTAATACTTCTTTAACATTTTACAAATCAAATTTAAGATGAACCTCAGTACTTTTCAGCAATTTGCCACAGAAGAAAGTTTCTTTAGTTATCATTAAGAATATTTTACTGTATAGGAGAATGTATTGTAGTGATTTAAGAACTTATTCTACTCTATTTAGAACTATAATACTATTTTACAATCAACACAGTTATTCTAATGTCTAGTTTTCCCCTTCATCTTCCTCTACTAGCAAAAAGTCCTTCAAAAACATCTAATGCCTTAACTTGGTCCTTTCCTTTCTGCAGCATCATTATTTCCATCTTTCAGGCTCATACAATTAATCCAGACACTTCTCATCATTCAGATTTTAGGCATATCTTTCTATGTAGCCAATGCTTTAAAAGAAAATAAAAATATAAATGAAAAAAAAAATCATTGTCTTCACCAAGGATATTTGCCTTGCTTAAGCTCCAATTCCAACAACTCAAGTTCCTATTTTCCAGTATTCAATTTTCAAATCCTTTTCAAGTACTTAAGGTTTTCAAAAAAAGTTCATCAGGAAAGACGTCTTCCTCTCTTTCGAGACAACCACTTCATAAAAAGACACACATAAAGTAAGTAGATAAGAGGAAGCCGAGATGTAACTCTTCATCTCATAAGATAAGCATTTTAACCCCACTACATTAACTTCTTTCTTGCATTGTTCACTTTGAGACAATTCACAGTATGCTCAATTATTTTTCCCACTTCCATAAAAGCTGTAGCCACCTTATTTGTCTTTGTATAGAAGAAAACTATGTTCACTTTACACATTTAACGGCCATCTGTCCATTATGGACCGAATGGTAGGGTGACAGTATTGTGATCAGGAACCTCCCACAGCACAAGATCCTGTGCTTTTTCAATTCATGTAATTTTCCTCAAAACATTTTTAAATGTTATTTCCAAACTGCTTACTGTAAGAAAGTTCAAGTTTCATCTTTCACATACAGATGTTCTTTTCCCATATATGTCGGGCAAACTACTTGAGTTTTCAACATGAATTTAGTAGGGTGAGGAGACAGAATTTAGCTATAACATTTATAACACAAACACATATAGAAAGCAATTGTAGATGTCCATTTTGATTTGCCATTATTTGCTTTTTAGGAAAAGGATTCTATTTAAAAACAAATAAAGATTATTTCAGCTATCTCGGTAGCACAGCTGGCATTCCACATTAAAGCGTCAACAGAAGTTGCAATGCCAGCACATCACAGCAAGAGAGAATCACGAGTGTCAAATATTAAACACATTTCATTAAAAAAATCCTAATAAATTAAAGTTTTGAAAATAAGTTAATTATAGCACCAGAAGAGCAACATACTACTGCCCACTCTTTCAAGAAAGAGGGGAAAAGCAAATGCATAGAGTAAAGGTGTTTGGTTTTCACACTGATACCCAAACAATTTATCTCAGTGATCAGATTATTATTTAACCTGGTAAGACTACAAATTCACACCTCTATTTAGATACTTCAATGAGGATTCTGCATACTAACTCTGGCCTTTTAGAATCACAGAATATTCCGAGCTGGAAGGGACCCAACAGGATGATCAAGCCCAACTCCTGACTTCACATAGGGCAACCCTAATAGTTAAACCATGTACCTAAAAGCACTGTCCAAACACTTTTCGAGCACTTACATGCTTGGGGCTGTGACCACTTCCCTGGCAAGCTTGCTTCAGTGCTTGACCACCCCTTCAGTTAAGAACTTTTTCCTAATATCCAATCTGAACTTCCCCTGAGGCAGCTTTAAGTCACTCCCCCGAGTTCTGTCACCAGACACCAGAGGGAAGACATCAGCATCTCCCTCTCTGCTCCCACTCATTTTACTTCTTTGGCCTATAAGCCTTGATAACATACAGTTCTTTAAAAAAAAAATAAAAAAAAAAATCAACCATTCTCCTCCTTGTGCAGACAGTTCAAAGAGAGGATGTTACATAAAACGGTGCATTCCCCCTCTTCTACCACCAGAAAGCACAAGCCCTCTGGCAATGCTAACAACAGGAAAACAATGTAAATAAATAACTTCTTACTGAACTGTAAAATTTTTCCACCCCCCCTTAAAGGAAGTTACAGAGAAATTGTCAAAGAGACTCCACTGGTATATGAGAACCTGCCCTGAAATCGAGGGCAAGCTAGGGAGGGATGAGTAGCTCTAGTAGCCTCGAAACCCAAACGAGGCAAACCTTTGCGCATTCCTGTATTTAAACATGAAAGCTGAAGACAGATGGTGCTACTAAACCCGATCTCCAACTGCTCCTTCCTCCCCATCTCTCTTACGCTGAGGACACCCCTAGGACGGCACAAGCCCC
>NW_009733147.1:0-24261 GCF_000703405.1 Apaloderma vittatum | reverse complement strand
GCTGTAGCTTTGTTGTAGAAGGCCACTAAACATTGCCACATTTTTCATTGCCACTTGGCTATGAGGGAGACAGGTACAAATGAGAAGACTTTATGTTCCCATTTCCAAGGGATCATTTTATTCTTTTCTAATGCACCTGTTGTCCACTGCAGGAGATAATAATGAAACATTTACCTTTATTGGATCTATGAATCTTAAATGCTGTACATTGAACCACAAATGGCCCTTGTCTATTATGTTTGCTGAAGTTTCAAACAGCAGTGCTGGGATAATGCTATTGCAAAATAATACAGTCTATACTTTGTTAGCTCACAGCTCACTAGTCTGTCTTTATTTTTTAAAAATTGCCACCCTCAACTCTAGTCTCCAGTATTAATTATGTCAGAATTCTTAGGAAAATAGACTTAAGTTGTACAGGGAAGACTTCCAAGATGTGAGTTGACTGTGAACAACATGGAGATGTCCCCCTGGGTCTGTGAGGGGTCTAGCAGCCCAATTCCCTGCTGTAGCCCCTGGGACAAACTGATGCTGACTCTGGCACCTGAAATAGTTTCATAGACAACCATTTCTGAGGTCAGATGTGGCACTGCATGAAGGATGAGTGGCAGCTCAGCCCTACAGGGAGACACCTGCAGAAGACAGAGACATGGTGGTAAGACCAGGGTAACCCAAGGACTCAGGAGTCTAACAGGGAACGTTGCTCATGCACAGCTCATCTCACTTGGCTTTTGCTGTATGCAGTGAGGAGCCACTCCAGGATAGCCAACGTGGTGTTCCCTAGTCTGTGGAAAGAGATGCTTCCAGATGAGATAGAATGAGTCACTGTATCAGAATACCTATCTCCATCTTTGGGTATAGAGGTAGCCTTGCTGTTTAGCACAGATTAGATGCCCATATGTGACATGGGTAATGTTCAGTGATGTGAACTCCACCTGAGATGCTCACATGAGACATGTGAGTGTCCCTGCTCTCATGAATCAAAGCCACAGACCCTGGGAGAGAAAAAAATCTCCTAAACCATCTGCTGTGAATAGTGTCACACAGCACTGTCTCCAAAGAAAGGGAGACTTGTCAGTGCATGACAGACCTTTTGTCTATAATTCGTCTTCTGAAAAAAACCAAAACAATAATAAAACCTACTCTGTTCCAGTATCCTTCAACTGATAAAAGCAATTGGGAACAAGTGCTGGCATTGCTGAAGGTGTGGTGGTGATGTCTAGGGAGACCTGGGTCACAGGGGTCTGAAATCTGCTGTCTAAAGAAAACCATTGGAAAGTGATACAACAGGGTTATTTCAGAAAACCTAACTATCGAAACACAAGATGAAAGTCAGTGGGTAGGTGTGATGGGCAGACACGGTATGTGAGAGTGATGAGACACGTATGCTACATGATATGACAATCATACAAATTGTATCTGTTGCTTTGGATCACCTTCTAATAATGAAAGGCCAAGTTTTAAGAGATTTTTGCACAGCCCACATCATGGGTGCAAGCGACACCTTCCTGAGGTACCATTTTATTCTTTCCACTTGCACTTTCCTGTGTGTTAGGCAGAGAATAGGACACCAAATCTGTCATTTGCTGGTGACTGCAAACACTCAGCTGAATGCCAGCCTCCAACACAGAGCACTTAAAGATGCTCAGTGGTTTGACCCACCAAGACCGAGTGATTGTTCTGAGGACTGACTGCTCTCTTGCAAACTTTTCTCAAATGGAAACAGAGAGACAAACTGCTGAGCTCAGCTTTTCCTGCAGTGGGACCCTCCTGAGCCTGCTTCCATATGCTCTGTGTGCATATGGAAGCAGACAAGCATGCCTGTGCACGCTTGGTTAGCGAGGGCATAGCCACAGGATCCCCAAGTGCTCACATTGGCTCTGTGTACAGTCATGAGATCACATCAGGCTGAAGTTAAATTATTTGAGACGTTGTAAGAGAAAGGGCAAAAAAGAGTTAACAGTGATAGAAATGCATTAGCTGTGGGACTACTCCACTGGCTGCACAGTGCTTGCACCTGTCCAGCTGCATTTGCAGGAGCAGTGTGAGCTGCCAGTGACACCAGTTTTCGTGCGAGCCTGGCAGATTTGCAGAGCAGCCAGGAGAGGGTTAAGGTTCAGTGAGCTTACAGCCACCCTCCACGAGCTATAAGGCAACAGGGCTGAGATTACAAGAGCAAGGAAACAAGCAGTCCGTGGGTGTGAATGCCTGTTTGTGTGCTTTAGCAGGACTTTAAATGAGATTGGCAGGGGCGGGACATCTGTCTGCCCTGCTGGTCTGCTCTGTCGAGGCAGCAGATTTCTTCAGCCATTGCTCATCTCGTCCCAGCAAAGAGGGAGTTTGGATTGTCCTGCCAGCCTGCCTTTCTCCTCCTCCATCCAAGGGAAAAGGGTATAGAGGTGCCTGTGAGAGCAGTGTCACCTGGGCTGCCAGCCTAGCCAGAAAAGCCAAGACTGGCTCAGCGAGTGCCAGGAAATTAAGGAAAATCTTTGCACAGTAAGAGGTAAACCAACCCATTTAATTACCCTTGTCATGGGAGATGTCTTTATTTAATTGACTGTCTCTCCCATGACTGACAGGGTTTATACATTTGCATTTGAATTACCCAAGCTGTCAAGCACTGATCATGCTCCCCCACTGTTTTGCTGACATGGTAAAAAATTGAAATGCCCTGGTGATCATGCAGTGAAACTTTCCTGAAGTAATGCTGTTTTTAAAAGTGCACAGAGGAGTAAGTGTAGTGTAATTGAAGTTTACAAGCAGCATCTTTACTTTAAGCACTTTGGATTACCTGGATTTTAGCAGTGAAAAATCGCAGCAACGCCCTTCAGCCAGAGCTGCCTGCTGGTCTGTGGCGGGAGGCATTGATGGTGCAGTGAGACACATGGGGTGACAACACATGTGAATTTAGGTGGCTTACCGTAGTAAGACCATAATTGCAGTCATGTGGAGACCTGAAATGAGGAAGTGAGGTTCGGAAATGCTGACCTCAGTGTTTGAGGTCCAGGATAGATGCAGGGACACTACAGTGCTTCCAGCTGTGCTTGGTCCATTTGAGCAGGTCACAGACACAACTTCTGATGTTCCTCTATCCTCTATGACAGTTTGTTTATCTAGAAATAAAAAACTTCTAATAACACTTTCTCCCTGAAAAACAGTGGTGGAAGGAACAAAACAAATCCATAATTTCTTGAAAGATACTTTTAAATATGCAAAAATATTGTTTTTGTGGACTCACTTTTTCTGTGATTTGGATGTTTCCAGTCCATACTATTAATGTTACATACAATACCACAGAAGGCGTAATCTCTACATGTCAGTTCATTTGTTTTATTTTGCAGTCACTGGATTATGTTGCCACAAGAGGATTAAGGGAAGCGTGCCATTCTAAAATAACACTGTGGAAAGCCAAAACAGATTTCCACTGAGCTGATTTACAGAGTGACACTTTTTTAGTAACACCATCAGTTGTAAAGTGTCAGGTCTGTGGTGGTTATGAATTTATTCTGGGCAGTCTATTCACAACACTTATGAAAGCCCTTCACATCACTAAGACATTATTCTGGAGTAATATACTCAAGCTCTAGTTTACTCTACAGCCTCGGGGAGGTTCTGAGAGGATGGTGGAGAAAGCCACTCTCTGAACTACCATGGCAGCTTCTAATCTGGTCAATGCGAGTCAACAGAATGATACCCCCACACGTACATTTTGGATCCACAGCCAGAACACCAGTCCTTCCAAGCCAGGGAAGAAAATCAGAGGGACTTCAGACCCCAGCCCAAAACCTTACCTCCTACTGAAGTATCAGAGTTCCTCAACCCTTGCTGTTGGCACGATATCTGTGCTGATGCTCTTCCTGTGCTGATGGCACAGGGTATGTGCAGAGAGAGATACACATATCTCAGCCTGTGTACAGAGTCTTAGATCCTATGTTGCCGGCCACTGTGTCAATATAATATAAGCAAAACACCCTTGGTTTTCGTTCTCATTTCCTCAGCTACTGCATCTGTTTGCACCAAGAGAAGCAGATCAAACAGCACAAACTTTCTGAATATCTTGATTAGCCAGAGCAGATGGCCAAAACACAATAGATGCACTTCTATAACCAGGAACATTAGAGCTCCCATTTATATCAGTGGGACTGGTGTGCAAATCTGAGGTTAGAGTCAGTGCTAATGTGCTGGAGACTGTCAATATTTAAGCAATCAAAAGGAAGAAAAGTTGGATTACCTATTGTTTACATTTCAGTAAAACGTAAAACCCCCAATCAGTTGTCATGGTCTCATGGTATGAGGTGCTGTACACACCATTAACAAGGAGAGCAACTGGCCGCGGGGAATTTGCCGGCTGTGTATCAGACTGAGTGCTATGGGCTGGGACGTCAGTGTTGTCGCAAGGAGACAAGCACACAGTTCTCCCATTGGTTCATGTGTTCCTACTTGGTGTTCAGATGTGGCAAACAGCCTGGCTGAGAAGAGCAGAGGGGAGTTGAGCAGCAAAAGGAGAGGCAGGCACAGCCTGTCCTGTGTACACAGTACACAGCTTTGCTCACAGACAGCTCTTGCAATAACCATTTTTTATTCTCTTTTGAGAAAAAACTCCACTACTAGCCCTGCAGAGTCCCTTCACCTTGATTCTCACCAGTTTTGCACCACATGCCCACCTCACCCCATACCATGGACACCTTGGGCCACGAGATTCTGTCCAAGTTCTTGCATGTAGTTTGCTCTTTTATTCCCTCACACGCACTACCAGCTGTGAATGACCTCAGGCAGAGCAGGGGACTTCAGTGTCTGAAAGACCAGCCTGTGCCCTGGGGCAGAAAATGAGAATGATACCTGGGCCCCTCGCAGTGCTGAGGTACCAGAAGATCTCCTAGGAGCAAGACAACCACTGTACTATAAAAGGCAGAAAGCTGGAATCCCTTGCAGAAAACTCCCCTCCTGATGCCAGGCTAGTGATTAGTTCAACCAGACTGCAGAAGGGTGTGGAGCATCAAAGGGAGAATTGTTGTCAGAGCTCTGCACAGCCTATCCTTGTCTGCCCTCCAGCTGTGGTCAGTCTCTACAGCTTTGTGGGAGGGCAGGACAGAAAGCAATAACATGACACCCTGAGAGGAAACACCTGCAGACAGCCCTGAAGCCTGAGATTTAGACATGGACAGCAGAATGACCTGGGTGAACCAGAGAAATAGATGCTGGACTAGCACTGACGGCACTAGTCATCTAGTTCAGCAGCATTTCTTGCCCTCACCCATGTACAGAGGCAGCTGAATAGCTCAAAGGATTTGGCTTAAGTTTTAAAAAGATCATTTCAGTGACACTAGGCAACTTTCTGAGTATTCAGACTAAAGATGCACAGAGCACCCTGTCCCCATCGTGTGTCTCTGGCATCCTGCTATCCTCGCTGCTTAAAATTTATGTCATATTTCAAATCCACGTTTGTCTTACGTCTAAACACTGCACAATAATCTAACCAATAGCACAGCTGAGGGAGTTGAGTCTGTTCAGCCTGGGAAAGAGAAGGCTCCAGGGAGACCTTATAAGGGCCTTTCAGTACTTAAAGGGGACCTAAAGGAAAGCTGGGGAGGGAGTGTAGTGATAGGACAAGGGATGAGGTTTTTAAAATGAAAGAGGGTAGATTTAAATTGGATATTAGCGGGAGGTTCTTTCTTGTGAGGGTTGTGAGATGCTGGAACAGGTTTCCCAGAGAGGCTGTGGATGTCTCCTCCTTGGAAGTGTTCAAGCCACCTTGGATGAGGCTTTGAGCAACCCAGTCTAGTGGGAGGTGTCCCTGCCCATGGCAGGGGGGTTGGAACTAGATGATCCTTAAGGTTCCTTCCAACCTAAACCATTCTGTGATTCTATGAGAAAAGCAGTCAAGGATGGCACTAGATTGTTCAGCCCCAACATGCAGCTGAAAATTCATATGGAGGTGATGGTCTCTTAAGACACCTATGTATATTGAAACTGCAGAAAAAATATATAACTTACTTAGCTTTATACTAGCTAACTCAGGTTACCGATTACACTAAAACCATGACATGATGAGAGAGGTGCAGGATATGCCATTTTTTTATCTCTCATTGTGAAGCATTGGAATAGGCCTCCCAGGGAAGTGGTTGAGTCAGAATCACTGGAGATATTTCAAAGACGTGTAGATGCTTAGGGACATGGTTTAGTGGTGGACCTGGACATGCGAGGTTAATGGTTAGACTTTATGATCTTAGCACTCTTTTCCAACCCAAACAAATCTATGATTCCATAGATCTATGATTTTGTCTTCTCTTGGTCTCCTCTTTCCTTGTAAGATCTCTATTTTTTCGACATAATCTGCTCACTTGTGTCCTAGATATACTATTTTACACTTGGCTGAGTTAAAGTAGCTTCTGTTAGACCATATGACTGATATTTTTACAGTCTGGTCAATCATTGTGTCATCTGCAAACTTTCCCAGCAAAGGTCTTATAGCCCACTAAGGGAGCTGATATATGCAATAAATAACACTGCAGCTAGAGCAGGTTCTCAGGACCCAGGCTGTGATTCCACACACTGTTATCTTTTTACCAGCATGTTTCAGGACCTGCTGTGGAGGGCATGGGGCTCAGGGTCTCCACCTGGAATGCCCTCCCCAGCAATCCAGGACTGTTAATTTTAATCCCATGGGAGAGGAGAAGGTATTTCATGAGTGTGGATAGGGAAGGGAGGACCACATGTTCCCTGGCATACACATGTGCATATCTACATGCATGGTCACCCATGCCAACATGCCCATGCAGGCTGGGCGAGCATGGCCCATACCCTTTTTACATCACCTATAATGCTATGACAATATGTAAAAAAACCCCACACTAAATCTACTGTGCATTAAACAAGACATTTGTATTAATTATTATCTCTTAGTAGGATTAACTGTATCTGCTGTATCTACAACCAGCCTTGGGCAACCCAAATACATGTAATTTCTTGGTCACACATTGCAGCTTTCTGACCTTCACAACTTTGGAGCCAGTTCTCCACTTCTGGGGAATTTTTGCACTTTTTCAAGACCAGTAAAAAAACCCACCAGTTGTTCCTCAGCTGGTTCTTTTAATAATCATAGGTGTAAGTTGTTCAGGCCTGCTGGTGTGAAAGTGCCTTTTGTTAGCAGATGTTGGCTCACATCTCTGACACAGCTGATGAGTTTTCTGCTACATCTATAGCACTGCACACATGGTATGGATACCTCCTCCACATTTGCTCTTGAAGAAAAATATCTAGTCATTGCTTTTCACCTTGTCTCATCATCGTTCATTTCTTCACCATTTATGTATATGCCTGACTTACTGATTTTTTTTTTGCTCCTGATGCATTTAAAAACACACGTTTATCTGTTACACAGCGACCTTTGATAATTTGTTGGCTCTTCCAGGTTTCCTTATCAGTCACCAACGTTTTTAAACTCTTGATATTTGCTGTCATTTACTTTTGGTTTTTTTCCCATCTGTAGTGTATTGATTTTTTCAGTTACTTCTTGGAGGTTTTAGCATGACTCCTCATTTTCTTTTATTCAGGGCAGCTTTTTGCACTGCACAGTTTTGTCAGGGCAAGGTGGGGGAAACAAAGGAGGAGACTAGGGGTCAGCTACAGATGTGTGCCTAGCATTGCCACCTTTATACGCACATTCCCAGTCAGGTGATGTGACAGCTCCTCTTAACTGTAGGATACCTGTTTCTCTAAAGTTCCATATATTTATTCATTTGTTTGGGGTTTTTTTATTCTCTTAAAATTAAGATAAGAACACCATGACTGCTATAGCTTAAGGAACTGCTCATTTTTAAATCAGTGGTGAATTCTTCTTTCTCCGTCAGAACAAGGTACAGTATTGATTTATTGTGTATCACAGGCAGGACTTTTTGAGTTGAGAAACTGCCATTTTTAGAAACTCCAATGAATTTCTATAACTGTCTCTGTGAGATATCCATCAATTATGCCACTTGTTAAAGTTACCCAGTGATGCTGGTTTTAGGCACCAAAGATAGTGCACTCAGGAGGAATAGGGCTGCTTCTCTAGCGATATGAGGGATCCGTGTCTGAGGCCCCAGCTTTAGTTGTCCTTGTAAGAGTTCAACTCTCAGGCACACAGAACACCTGGTCCCATGCCATTGACACCCCTGGAAACTTGGCATGAGCCAGCAAAGCCTTGGCTGAGAAGCATCACCGGGACTTGCTCCTTCCAGTGCCGTGGCCCAGGTGCCACCACTAACCCTTCCAACTCCACTCTGGACACACGCCACATTGCAGCCCCAGCAAAAGCAAGCTGCCCCACCAGCGTGAGAAGTGGTGCCATGTGGCATGAGCAGGCACATCGCTCTGACTGTACTGGGTGCTGAGCACATAGAAGTGTGTGCAGCAACTAGCTGGTGCTGAGGAGCCGGGGCATTGGCTCTGGGGGGGAACTCACTGTTTTTTGAAGCCAAAGGATGTATTTAAAGGACTGGGTCCCACCCTTCCTTCAGACAGTGGGTCTCACATCCATTTGCAAGCACTGTGACCAACTGCAGGGCTGGCCCCCCAGAAATATTTGACTTGGGATCCCGGTTTCATTCAGAGTCTTGGCTAAAGATCACCTGTAGGGAATAAATATCCTGGGTGCAAAGGGATTCTTTCTAGTCAGCAAAGCAGCATCCATGGAGCTCCTTCTATTTCCTGCAGTAACCTTTACATCTATTGTTTTCCATATGTATTGTTAATTTCTGAAGTGTTTTATGCTCTGGATGATCATGATTAGGAGTAACATATTCACTAGGAAATGGCTACTATTTAAGCTCTCCTTCCCCAATGTGAAGTGCAGTTTAATGGTCTCTAAAACACTCTCTCAGTATTTAGACCATACTGAAATTCCTATTTGTCCAGATTCCAGGATCATGTAGCAATATATAAGTACATAGACTGATTTTGAACACACACTTCAAAAAGTGAGAATGATGCCACTTCATCAATACCTCCTTTTTCCTTTCATTTAAATATCAATTAATTAAAAGAGAAAGTAGGCAGTACCTGCCAATGTATGTAAGACTACTAGAGATGTCTTCATGCTCATATGCAATTTGCTAAAGATTATAATAACAGATGTTCACCCAAGAATCATGCATAATAATGATAATCTCAGCTAAATATGTGGAAAGCAGATAGACCTGGAATAGATTGTTGGAGTGTGTTGATGGGTTAGACAGTCTAGCAATTTTGTGGATTTATTGAGTTGTCTTTAGAGCCATAAATATTCATAACATTGATCGTGGAAACAATAAAGAAAGTTTTGGGCATCCTATCTCTCATAAATGTCTTCAGATATTTAGTAAAGCTTTTCTTTGCTTTCCAAGTGGATCTTCAACACTCAGCGAGGTTTCACATGCTTCGTTTATGCAGTTCATGCACAGCATCAACTTTTTCTCCACTGCTTGAGGGTTTTTTGCATGGTAATTGAGCCGGTCCTTCATATTATGTGGGCAAAACAATAATGTGATACCAGTGGAACATAATTACATAATTTTAAGGAGAAGATTTTGGTTCAGTCTATTCATGGGCCAAGACCAGACCAATGTATGCACATTAAGCTTACAAATGGGAACAGATGACTGGGGATCAGCGGAACTGTGATTTGCACATCTTTTCTCTCTCTTTTAGTTACAGATAAGAACAGAAGAAATATAGGGCAGTTCTTTCATCATTACAATAGGAGCTGGTGGCAATTTCAGGAGCTTGTTTTCTAGAGCTGGGAAGAACTCAGTGTTTTCACTTCACAGCAATTTATGTAACTATTTTCGTAAGACATCAATCCATTCCAACTAATCCCTGCTTTTTTGTATAAGTTTCAGTTCACTGTTGCCCAGCATCTCAAAATAGAGCTCAGTTTAAACAGATTCAGAAGTTTGTAAGTGGTTTTCTCACTTCAGAGAAAAAACAGAAAGCAGCAATAAGGGCAAATCTTTCCACCAGCCTGACGCAGCCTAAACAGCAGGGCTGGGAATGAAGCAAGGGCAGGCAAGCCTGCTGAAATTCTGTTTGAAGCGATTTCAATACACTTTTTTCTAAAAAAACCCACATTGTACAAATTCAGGAGTGGAGCTCAGGATTTTTTTTATGCAAACAGTGTACGACATCATAATGGATGATATTATTTGGAGGAAAGTTTCTTTGAAACTTAAGTACTCCTGCAAAATCATTTGTTCAATAGGGACAAGTGTAGAGTCCTGCATCTGGGGACGAATAACACCAGGCACCAGTACAGATTAGGGGACATCCTGCTGGAAAGCAGCCCCATGGAGAAAGACCTTGGAGTCCCAGTGGACAGTAAGTTGTCCGTGAGACGGCAATGTGCCCTTGCGGCCAAGAGGGCCAATGGGATCCTGGGGTGCATTAAGAAAAGTGTGTCCAGCAGGTCTAGTGAGGTTCTCCTCCCCCTCTATTCTGCCCTAGTGAGACCATACCTGGAATACTGTGTCCAGTTCTGGGCTCCCCAGTTTGAGAGAGACAGAGACCTGCTGGAGAGAGTCCACTGGAGAGCTACAAGGATGATTAAGGGACTTGAACATCTCTTCTATAAAGACAGACTGAGAGAACTGGGGCTGTTTAGCCTTGAAAAAAAGAAGGCTGAGAGGGGATCTTATTAATGTATATAAATTTCTGAGGAATGGGTGTCAAGGGGAAGGAGACAATCTCTTCTCAGTGGTGCCCAGTGATAGAACAAGAAATAGTGAGTTTAACTTAGAACATAGGAAGTTCCACCTCAACACGAGGAGAAACTTCTTTACTGTGAGGATGACAGAGCCCTGGCACAGGCTGCCCAGAGAGGTTGTGGAGTCTCCTCCTCTGGAGACTTTCAAAACCCACCTGGACACGTTCCTGTGTGGCTGCCCTAGGGGATCCTGCTCTGGCAGGAGGGCTGGACTAGATGGTCTCTAGAGGTCCCTTCCAACCTAACATTTTGTGGTTCTTGTTTCTATGATTTTGGAGGGGCAGCATCCCATTTCCCTGTAGGAAGTATGGGGAGGTTTTTTTTTCTCTTATATTTCTCGCTCTGCAACCATTGCTGATGTATTTGAACACAGAAACGTGTCTGACAGTCACATACTTGTGTGACCAGCTGCCTTCACTGCTGTAAGGGAGGGATTTTTCTTTCCCATTGCCATTGGCAGCAACTGCAGTTATTATAGAGGGTACAAATTATATTAACTGAAATTAAGATCTACCACTTGTAAAGACACTGCAGAAGGTGGTATCTGCTGGCTTTGAAAAGCCTGTCTCTTTCTTTGCAGCCCATCTCTACCAAATGTACAATAAGGGCTGTTGTATGGGCCATCTATATAAGCTTTAGTAGCTTATGTAAGGAAAGGGAGAAAGGCATTAACACAAAGCAATCATTAAAGAGGAAAGCAAGCTAGGTCTGCCTACAGCACTAGCTTCTACACACAGCATAAAATTATCTCCTTAAAAAACCCCAACGAAAACAGAGAGTGAGACCTATGGAGCTAAATTAATTTAAAATCCAAGGGAAATATCTGATTTTCCTCCCATACTTTAGTTGTTTACATTTAATTTTTGTGGCTATTGTAGCAGGCATAAGTAAACGGATGAAAGTGGCAGGAAAAACATGAGGTATGCACTGAAACTGCAGCCTTAGGGATAAAATCCTTTCTTCCCCAGTGTGAAAGCAGAACTACAGCCCTTCGTATGTCAATGTTTAGGAGCATATAGGCAATATGACTTTGAAGGTAAAGTCTGCTTATACTTCAGTTGATGTGATTGTCTCAGCTGAGGAGTACAAAGATGGCTAAAATATTTTGCACCAGCAGAGAAACTGAAACTAGGAGACTCAGACATTCATTTGGAGCCTTCTTTTGATCTGTGTCTTTGGAGATTATATCTCTAACTGTCTTTTTCATGATAAAGCTACTTCTATGTTTTTATTTGAAGTTGTAACTTTGGGGGCTAAGTGTACAGTATTAACCAGAGTTTGCATAGTCAAAGTTTTAGAGTACATTGGCTGGTGTTATTGTTAGTTATATTATTATTAACGCAAGGATAATGACACAGTTTTCCAGTTTCACCGGCACATTAACCTCAATGGAAGAAGTATTTACCGGAGAAGAATCTTTTGTGTGTCACAGTCTGTGGTCATTTCAATAGTTTTGATTGTGAGAAACAATTATTCAATGAGCATGACAGAGACCCCAGGCATCAGTGAAGAGGTACACACTCCATGGACTCCTACCAATCCCCAATGAATTCTGAGGATTATTTTACAAAGTGATCCGGCATTATATGTTAATAAATTCAGTCATTCTCACCAGGCTCCTCTTGGAGGCCTGGAAATCGACCTGGAGAAGAAGCATGGCACCATTGCTAGTGGAAGAGAGGACTGCACTACAGGGGAATCCTCACTGCCTCATGAGTTGTGATTATATTAATTGCGCTTAAGATAGTTCCATGTGTAATTTCTTTGTGAGGGCTTCTCTGAATGAGACTCAAAGATTGCTGGCATCCGTCCTGGCCAGAAGGTCACTTGTCGCTGCTGTGCATGAGGCAGGTTGCTGCTTCACAAGCACAGTGGAAAAAAAGCAGTTCAAAGGCTGAGCAGTCATAAAGGTCAGCGTCTCTTTCATGTTTCCTATCAGATCGGCAACCCAGTCATTTTCATCTAGGCTGGATAGAGGCTGGCGTTGGCATAAGTTCTTGACTGCACCATTTTTTTTTCAACTGAATCTTCAGAAGGCATATTTTCCTTTTTAAGTTTTGGGCTTTGTTGTAGGGCATGAATTATACCTCTGTTTTTTAATCCTTTTTCAAAAATATCTTTAAAAGCAGATTGAGAAAGAAGTTCACCTGAAAAAAAAAGGGACATCAAACAATAATTAGAGACTAAACGTGAGAGCAGCAGAGGTGATAAATCCAGGGCCGTGCCTAAATCTACTGTAGAGAATCTGAGCATTCAATGTAACACGTACTCTCAGGTACTACATGGGTTAAAAATAATGCTGTTTTAAGACCTTAGCTTGAAGGCTCACTCAGCTGACCACTGCCATCCATGCCTCCACTGAGGTATATAAGCATACTCATCAACCTCCCCTTCAAAGTGGACTGGATTATTCAAATGCTGGCTGTTCAATACGGGGAAGTTCTGTGCTTCAGGCTGAAAAAGAATTTGCAGAGGAGAAAGATGTGAAAAGCTTCAAATAATATTTGACACACAAGCTAGAACCAGCTGCTGCTCGAATCCAGTCTACCTTGCTGAAGTTCTTAAGAAACATCAAATAAATTATAAAATCTGGGGTTAACCCTATTAGGAAAGCAGTGTGGAAAAGTAAAGGAATCCGACTGCTCATGCGTGTCCCCCTGACCTGTGTCCTCACATAGAGCAGCCCCTGCAGCCACTGTCCTGAACCCAAGCTGGTGTGAGAAAGTATAGCTGGGGAGAGACCCATCGATGCATTTGCAAGGTGGCTGGAGACAGAGATTCTCACCAGATCAATACTGATCAAATAAGTGTTGATACCCAGAGATTAAACAGATTAATGAAGATTTCTGAATAAGTTAGCCCACCATCAGAGAATTAAAATGTACTAATAACTTAAAGCATCTTAATTTTCTGACTCTCCTTACTCTATTAATGTTAATAAAAATAAACCAGAATCTCTCTTTCTCTGTATTCTTCAATTCATTCATGTAACTGGAAAGCAATAGTGGAAGATTGTTACTGGAAATTAGTAGTGGAACACGTTCTCTCAGCTGGCGATATTATGTAAGAAAATCTCTGAAATAATTATGCTAACATGCCATGTTGATAAGCATATAATAAGTACCTGTTGAAATACCTTTGAATTAACTAAATTTATGAATATCTTGATAGGTAATTAATTTCCTTTTGCATTTATCTTCCTTAAGTTTTACTGAAGATGTTCCATCTTCACTGAATGTGAATCTTCACTGAAGATGTTCCACTTTACTGAAGTGTTTCCATCAATAATCTGTAATAGGTGAATCAGGCTATAAATTGTTCTATTTCAGCTATTTCACCTCACTCTTCCATTTTGTTGCTATAATGGTCTTAACATCATATTTGTTTAATTGCTGTGATTTTCTTCACCTAAGATGAAGATCTTGCACTGGAAGGTTGTGCTCTGTGTATTACACCACTTAATTGCCAGCTTCAGAATGCAGGTTAAAGAGGTCCTAAGTAAGCCTGGAAAATACTTTGTTTGGCTGCTGCAGCTGTATAGCTGGAACAAAGAGGAGCTGGAGAGCTTGGGGAATAAATAGTTAAAGAGAAGACTATTGAGCATGGTGGTTGTAGTCCATTAAATTAAAAATCATCTGTGAGATTGTATGAAGAAACATCTGCAAATTATGAGATGTCCAGATACAGTCTTTATAAAAATAAATATAAATAAATGTAAATTTAAGTATGTATCTATTTAGATATACATGTATAAGTATAAAATACATGCATATAAGAGGGGCATATATATATACACACATATATATACATGCACATATATACATGCATATATGGGGGGCCGCTTAGCTCAGTCAGTTGAGTGTGGCGCCGACAACGCCAAGGTTCGATTCCCATTTGGTCCCACGTGTTGCCTGATCTAGTCGAGAGGTGGCGTCCCTGGCGACAGGGAGGCTGGATTAAAATGATCTCTAAGGTCCTTTCCAGCCTAGGCCATTCTATATGCATATAAAATACACGCACACAGGTGTACACATAAATACATAGAGGGAATGGATAGGCATGCTGAACAGGATATTGCTTATAACTAGAAGTTGAATGTGTGCTTATCCTGAAAATAAGGCAATTATCCAGTTAAAACAGTGCAGGTCTTACAGACTGCTCTCTGAAATGCTGGGCTTTAGGATAATGCAAGCTGCAGCATGTGGGGAACCGATCGCCTACATGAAGTGTCCTTGTTTTGGGGTGCCAGATTGAGGGCCCCCTCTGTGTGCTACTGGTCTTGGGCAGGGCATTAGGCTTGCTGCAGCCCCTGTGCCCAATTCATCTGGCTGAAAGAGCTGAGATCCCAGTAGGAGCTTAGAAACGGACTCAGGAGCAGCCAAATGGGGAAGTACCCTGCCATGCCAAAAGTGTCCTGGGACAGCCTAGGGCTCAGCCGCTCATCAATCCCCAGGGAGATGACAGTGACCAAGGAAACAAATGGGCCATGGGCAGTGTGAGGCAGATCTTGGAAAAAAAACATCTGACAGATTGGAATTGTTATGATAATGATGCTAAATAATAGTTTATGAAACCGGTAGGTATTCCTTCCAGATTATATTTTTTATTTCTACCATGTTCCTTGAGTGCATATGTAAATCATGATTTGCTTGGAGTGTATGCTTCTTCCAGAGCAGGGCTCCAGCAGCTATGGAGCTCTTCTGTTTTCTGTTCTTCTCATTACACACATCAGGTTCAAATAAGTTTGCTTCTTCCATTTTCTTGGATTCTAAAGTAAGATTTTCCAAAAGGCCGAAATTGTGAAAGACAAAATTGCAAATAAAAAAAAAAAATCCCAAATATCTAGCATAGCAAGCAAAAATATTTTTTTTTCTTCCAGAAAGTCAGTTAGAAGCTCTGGCTACTTAGCCTGGATGTATTGAGTTATGGACGAGTGTTAATTGCCAACTACACCACCAAACAGCCGTTAAAATGGGCAACATGCTCTCTGTAGCTTGAGAAAATAGAAGATTTGTCTTGTAGGATGCCAGTGTACTCACAGCTCAAAAGTAAATGTGGC
This sequence comes from Apaloderma vittatum, assembly GCF_000703405.1. NCBI lineage: Eukaryota > Metazoa > Chordata > Aves > Trogoniformes > Trogonidae > Apaloderma > Apaloderma vittatum. Next base: position 8,488 of record NW_009733147.1, on the reverse strand, counting down.
AAAACCTCCATCCAGCTTCCTTCAGTACTATTATCTGTAATACATGAAATGGATGTATGCTTTTGAAGAGAAGTCTATGATTGCACTTCCTGTTTTTATGCTATTTGGACACATACATATTAAAGTCCGGCAGCACAGTGCTTTGTTGGGCCAATTACAAATTGAATGAAAAGAGAATCAATACAAGTGAAACTAAATGACCCCATGACAGATGGCTCTGGTTTAAAATGAGAAATCTTCTGAAATTTACTGAAAACATTGAAACTTACCAGACAGTGAAAACATCAGGAAAAAAAATCATAGTCCTGTGTAAAGCAGGATTTTGCTTGGGTTTTTTTGTTCTGAATGGATCAGGTAAGCAATAATACAATTCCTGAGTGTTGAGGTCAATAAACTGTTTCTTTCTTTCTTACTTTTCAGGTATAAAGCTATAGTAAGGCCAATGGAGATACAAGCATCCCATGCACTGATGAAGATTTGTGTGAGAGCTGCTATAATCTGGATTGTATCCATGCTGCTTGCCATTCCTGAAGCAGTGTTTTCAGATCTGCACCCTTTCCATGACAAAGGGACTAATAAAACCTTCATCAGCTGTGCTCCTTACCCACATTCGGATGGGCTGCATCCCAAAATTCACTCAATGGCATCTTTTCTCATCTTTTATATCATTCCCCTTTCTGTCATTTCAGTATATTATTATTTCATTGCTAAGAATTTGATCCGGAGCGCTTACAACCTCCCTGTGGAAGGAAACATCCATGTGAGGAAACAGGTAGAGACTTGACTTTCTTAAAAAAACCACATTCCCCATGTAAATGGGAGTACAGAATGTGCATATAGGGAAAATTACAGTGGAGCAGACTGCATCTGTTGTGCTAATTTTAATAGATAAGGCAGGATAAAGAACTGAAATGGTTGACACAAGCTATGACACAGTGTTAAATAGTTAAAGCATCTTCTACTGTCTCTAAGTTCAGAGACTTTGGCAGGGTGGTTACCATGGCAAACACAGCAGGACGCCCATGCCAAGGCCTGGGAAGGTATTGACAAGGATACAAGGAAAGAGGCAGAGCTGGGGACAGTGTTCAGAGATTGATGCTGAGGAGTGATGCAGCAGAAAATCAAAACTTCTCAAAGTTGCTCTGTCAGGGAGAATCTTGGATAAAACCGTGCTACTCAAAGCAGTCCCTACTCACACAGAGGGAAATGCTGGCTTTGTCCTCTGGACTGAAAATCAAACAGGACACAGCAATGGAGGAGTGGAGGTGGTGGAAGCCCCCTCCTGCAAAGGCACCCCAGGGCCAGGAGTGCAGGTCGGTCAGGGTGGGAGACACACAGCTCCTCTGTGAGAGCTACGGTGCCTTCTGTGCTCACCACGGCTCAGCCTGTCGTCTGTTGGTGCTGAGAAATCAGTACAGGCTGGAAAGGGACTGTGGCAGTGGAGACAGGAGAAGGACAGTGCTGAGCACAGGGTCCCCAGGAAGGAGGACAGAGCAGGATGGCGTGGGGTGCTCACAGATGCACTAAAGTTTTTTGTCTTGTGGATGGTGTGATCTTTGCAGTCTGAAGTCTCAAGAGAAAAGGAAAGTCCTGACTTCTTCCCTTAAACTCTTTGGTCATTATAATTCTCCTTCTACAAATGCTTCTTTTTCTATTGTCTCCAGAGAGGAGTGGTGTTGGACAGAATAACCTGTCTACCTGTTATTTGCCCTCTAGAAAGTCAGACTTGTCAATCTTTTGCTGGTCCAATAGCTCAGGTTTCACCTTAAGACGGCCCCTGATTTATGTAAGTAGACCACTTTCTCCAGAATAATACAGTCTTTCAATCTTCCCTTTATACCCTTAAAATGAGAGCCACTTCTGTTAGTGTTTTTAAAAAAACTTCCCGAACTACCCAACGCAAAGCTTAGAGTTGGACTGGCCTTTGTATTTCAAGCGAGTTTTGTGCTCTGTTTGGAAATGTGTGCCTGAAAACGTATGAGTCCTGAAGCAAGTGAGGGGATTTAGCCAGGATTCGGCCAACTTAACTTCAGCCTTTCAACTGGAGACAGTTTCCTCTTTACTGCTCTTTTTGTAAGCAACTGGAGAGAAAAAGAGTAATCTCCAGGGGAAAATCCAAATCCTGCATGAGCAACTGGGTAGTACTTAAATTTGAATGAATCTGAGCCTTAGATTGTCTCAGTAAGAAAGCAACAGCAGGGTAACGTGTTTCTAAACATCTTACTCCCCTTAACAGATTTACCTTATTTACCTTACCTCTTCCTTTCTACTGAGGTGTGCTTCAAGCTAAGCTAAACTGACACAAGCCATTCTTCAGCTGAACACATGTCCATATAATTGCACCCAGCTGACATCTACACCTCAGGCTGACCTAACCCGATCACCTCACGCAGCCATCAGGAGCTAAAGTGAAACAGCAAGGCTGGAAAGCTGCGGTTTCTGCCCATTAAATGATGTGCAATCCTTTTTCCCCTTCTGAATGGACGTAAATCTTTTTCCCTTGCAGGCCGTTTCTCTACTGATTCGATGACTGTTTTGATTAGTGGCGATAAAGTGAGTAGTAAGAGCCCTTTCCCCCTTTGGTTTTGGGGAGAGAGCTCTAAAGAAAGCAAAAGGCCAGGCTGCAGTCTAGCACCGTCAGTCCATCATTCCTGTTCTGCAGTGCGCTCAGGAGCTATAGGTCTCCATCTGAGATAACTGGTATCGATTTCTTTATTGCGTTGCTTCCTTTCTTTATAGTGCAGATGTGGCCTCAATAGCCCTATATCAAATTAAAGATACATTTAAAAAGAATATATGGTTTAGCCAAGGACAGCCCTTTCTCAAAGGATTTAATTTTCAGTTCGCTCTCTGGAGACATTATCATCTGGTACATGTCAGTCCTTCCTAAGCTCAATGGCTGATTTGAAGTTGGTGCCATTAGAGGGTTACAAAATAAAGTCAAAATGGGCTTGTCAGGTCTCTCCTGCCTACTCATTTCTTGGAGCTGTCCTGAGAAAAAATCAGCCAGTGTGAGCTGCTTAGTTTCCGATTTATCTGTATGGCTCAGAAGGGGAGTGAGGATGGGGAAGAGTCTCAGGAGTGTGTCCAGGCACCATGGAACACCAGGGCAAGAGCAAGGGCAGCGAGGCCAGGGAAAGAAGTTTCAGGCCATTCAGGTCAGACTCATGTGTGGGTTGTGGGTGTCAAAAAATTCGATAGGAGTGCCTGGGAAGAGGTGCTGGAATTTCCAGAGAGAACACTATGAAGTCCTGAAAAGTCAGCAATTCACATGTCTGCAAACATCTGACTGTGCGGTCATGGTATTGTTATCTTTGTGTGCAGCACTGTTGGGCAAAATACAGTTTACCTCAGCTCCCCTCAGCTGAGCAATGCCGTTGTGTTGACTCCCAGCCTGCATATATAAGTAAAACAAAAGTGTGGCTTGAATGTTACACTGTGTGCTAGCTGACATTGCAGAAGAAGCTTTCCCTGACAAACCTCAAATTATGTTAAGAGGTGGGCATCTACCTACTCACCACCTGTATCTCTCTTCTCCTCGCAGCCACAGCTCTTCCAGCTGAAGGGTCCTGCTGCCTCCTTCTTTCTTCAAGTTCAGACTTTCCTTTCTTGGTTTCTCTGACTCATTTGGCCTCTAAGTGCTGTGCTTGGTCTCTAAGGGCCATGAGCTGCTGGCAGCACTTTTGTGTACATACACCATGTGGCCCCAAGGCAGAAATTCCGGCCTCTGTGAAATATCCCAGATCCCTACTATATAATTAATAATAATAATAGTAATAATAAGTTAACATGTATAAATTACATATGATTATATATATTATAGATAGATAACTAAATGCAGGTGTCTGCACTTCTGTTGCCTGAGCTGGGATTTTACAATGTAACAAGCTGAACAGGAAAGGCTACTTCCTTATGTAATACATATTCAGAATTACCAGTTTTCAGGCGAAGGGAATTGATGAGAAAGAGGGAGGGTTCTTGACTCTGTGTGTTCACCTGTGGTCCAGGTTGCCCTGCTCTGACCGTGTCACCTGCCATGCACTGGCCCCAAAGCTGCCACACTGGGAAAAATAGTTAGCTACTGGCCTGAGCTAGGAATAGCTGCTGATCTGCATTTCTCTTTCTTGTTCCAGATTGAATCCCGTAAGCGCCTGGCTAGGACAGTACTGGTCTTTGTGTGCCTCTTTGCCTTCTGCTGGCTTCCTACTCACATCATCTATTTGTACCGGTCTTACCACTACTCAGAGGTGGACACCTCAGTGCTGCATTTCATTTCCAGCATCTGCGCTCGGATCCTGGCATTCACGAACTCTTGTGTCAACCCATTTGCTCTCTACTTGCTCAGCAAGAGCTTTCGGAAACAGTTCAACAACGAGCTGTTCTGCTGCAGGGCTCGCCTCCTCATCCGGTCCCAGAGCATGGCCAGGAGCACCACGAGAATGACCTCCCTCAAGAGCACCAATCATTCTCTGGCCACCTTCAGCCTTATCAACGGCAACCAAGTCTGCCATGAAGGCTATGTCTAAAGGGCATAGACAGGGACTGCCACATTACATACGTAGTGTGGCTGCTTGGTTTTGCTCTGTGGGGATGGTGAGTAGCACATGGATGCACACATGTGTGCAAGGAGGTTTGATGTGCTCAGAAATCTCAGAGAAGCTTGATGCATATAACATTTCATGCTGGGCTGAAACATCACCAAAGCAGCAGATCCTTGAGAAACAGCCCACAGGATCTTGCTGGGAAGCACTGTGTTGTTTAAAGACCCACTGGTTTTAATGAGAACAAAATGAGCATATCATCAAATCTAGTTGGTGTCTGCAGGTTCCTCATCACTTTCTGCACAATCCTGAACTCGGGCAGACTCACAGCAGTGACAAAGACATCAGGCGGTCAGAACACTTACATCCAGTAGTTCATGGTATAATATATTTTGACACCAAAATAAATCAATTTAAATAAGGTGAACACTTTTACAAAGGACTTCAGTGTAGGTCATTTACAGACTTTTCAAGTATTTATTAATGTTCTGAGTACAGTATTAATTCATGGTATAAAAGATATCAAGAGTTTACGGGGGCATGTCAGTGGCCCCTTATGAAATGAGCAGTGTCTTGCACCACATCAATGTGAAGCAGTAATGTGAATAAATGTGAGTTGAAACATGTTTACAGTTTTCAAATGTGTGAGATTTTGCCATGTTATGGAGGAGGCAGCAGGGTGTTTTCCAAGGGTTCCTGTTTTGCTCTTGCTGTCTTCAAGGTGTGAGACAGCAAATGTTTCATCACATAAAGGATATCACAACATCTTAGCTGGGTTTGGATAAAGCCAGGCAATTAACAGAAAATAGTATATAGCTATTTTTCATGCAGTATTTCTTTGTAAAAGACCCTAGTTTTTCAGCAAAAACTAACAGCAGTGCAAGAAGGTCTGATCCCCAGCCCACAGGTTGTTTTGTTCTCTCTTCACAGAAATTTGTGAAGAGAAACTGCCAAAACAGGCTAACAGATTGGAGAATCAGGTGTTCTGTAATGTTCCCTCCAGAGCAGTTCCTGTGCCAGATGCCAGCTATTGTGCAAACAGGAGCACAGTGTCCTGCAGATATCAAACTCTTAAAGTACAAGGGCTATAGGACAGGCAATGAAGCTGCACACCTGATAAAGAAAGCTGCTGCTAAATGAGGCCATAAACCAATCACTGTAATGGAATATTGAGTTTTTAATGGCCCTCGTCCTCTTTGATGATGACGATCCTTTTCCTTACCACAGCAAAAAGAAAAATGAAAACTAGTAAAACTTTCTGTTGGTCTTGCTCTGTGAATGTGGAAACAGTTGTGTGCGCAGTGTAAAACCACACAGCCCTGCATCTGCAGGTTCTCAGGGATGTGGGTGGGAGCTGCTTCGCCAGGGACTGCAAAAGGGCTGCGATGCCAAAGGCAGAGCTCTAAAAACTTTAACTGATTTTGCCTTTGAGAGCAGTGCCCTCTGGGTGAGGTTGAACAAGCTGGTATGTGAGCTCAGATGTGGCCACACCACCGTGTGGGTGTGCTGCTAAGGGCAGCTCTGCCCTCCCCCACCACCATGCCCTGCACACCCCTTCCCACACCTACACCCCAGGCAGCCTTAAAACTAATGTGGTGGGGTTCTTATACATCTGAATCAATTCCCTTGCTTAGTGACTGGCTAGCTATGCCATTCATTTCAATTTACTGGGCTATTTGAGGTCCTCATTTACTAGAATTTTTAGCAGGATGTTGCTTTCCCTGAGCTTTAACATGAAGCCCCACACAGCACCGGAAGCCCAGTCTGTAACCAATTCGGGGAGTTTGGCTGAGTTTTGAGCTATTGGTAACATTTCAAAGGGAGAAAAATTCATCTGGCTTGAGAAATTTTTACTAAGTATCTTCTTGTAAGAATTTAATCGAAGGCAAGTAGGAATCAGCAGCAGCCACACCAACTGTGCAGCAGGATGTGTCATCCCCATCATAGAATCATAGAACAGTTTGGATTGGAAGCGACCATAAAGATCAGCCAGTTCTGAACCCTCCCCCCGCACTAGACCAGGTTGCTCATCCAGCGTGGCCTTGGGAACTTCCAGGGAGCGGACATGGTAATGAGCAACAGATTACTGTTGCTTTACAAGAGGCTCTGATAATTTCTGAATCCTTGTTTCTGAGGGAGAAGGGGAAACTCAGCTATGAGGATGTGAGCAAATCATAAATATGTGGAAAAGAGCATTGCTGTAGCTCCCACAGGGTTAAGCTGAATATGGACCCTGCCTCTCTGAGAAAGATGCTGTTCTGAACACAGCAGTCACAAAGACATGTCACCATAGAACTAAATAACTGCTATTGATTTTACCCTTTTCTTCCTAACAGAGCTAGTGACTCCAAAGACAGGAAAGAGAATAGTTTGGGCTCTGATCTGGAAAGTGCTTTCCAAAAAGGCACCTGCAGGTGCCCACATGTGTCATAGCATCACTGTTGCTTAATTTTCTGAGTATTCCTTTTCTTTTGTTTTCAGAGCTGATAGGCAAAACTTTACAGGAAATTCCATGCAAAATGTAATCTTTTCATCATATGCTAAGATGCACACAACTTCTTTTAATTTTTAGCAATTTAGATGAGGCCTTTTCAGATGAAACCTAGAATGTGAAATTTATTACCATTCTTAATTTTATTCAGATCTCCCCCAATTAACATCTTTAAGATAACTAGTTGGTTCTGTGAAGAAAAAAAAAAATCCATTGAAAATTTCTACTGGCAAAAAGTATTTGGAACGACTTTCACAAACTTAAAATAATTTTTAACACGATAGAAAAAGCAAATCTGAGATTGGAATTATTTCTATTTTACCTCTCTTTTAAAATAAGGAAAAAAACTATGCAGCACTTGAAGTCAGAGAAGGAAGGGTTCAAGAAAATTTTCTTCCATATCCTAGCATGTGACTGAAATATTTGTGGCTGTAATTGCTTTGTGTTTCTTGTACCTTTTCTCATTACCTTGGTTTCAAAAACACGATGTACTTTACACTGCGGTAGCAGTCTAATCCCTTATCTAGAGCTATCTTGGTGTTTGCCAGCACACCTGCAGTGCTGATTCTTTCAACCTGGAGTGTTGTCTGCGGCATTTCAGGTGTTTGATAAATTTTCAAAGCGCCCAAGTTAAATCCCTGCCCTGGCAAGTGACTCCTGAGTTTCATGCTTGGATACTGCCCAGTCCCAGGAAGCTTTGCTCAGTGGGGAGAGCTGCTGGCTCTGACTCTGGGAGGGCTCTGCACCCCAGTTCTCAGCTCAGCTCTCTCCACCAACACCAGGAGCATTATGAGGGCATCTCAGACCATGTTGTTTGGAAAACATTATGTCTTGGAGCTCTGCAAGACAGCATCGCTGGAACGCCTGGCTCCTGGGAGGATGAGAAGTTTTCCAGTTGTGGTCCACACAGATTCCCCTAGTCCCTAAAAAACAACTGGAGACAAATGAAATTCCCCTTTGGTTTCAGACTTCTCTGTCCCATCTGACATGTGTCAGTTGTGTCATGCTCAACTACCTGCAGGGTGTGGGTTGAGGAAAATGGTCTCTGGGTCAGGATGCTGCATGTTACACACTGGAGGAGTATTGCTATTTACTACATGGAGGCTATGGCTTCATCCTGGGTCAGAAGTGCTACAGGTCAGAGGGTTATGAAAGATGCGTAGTTGCCGTTGGATGAATTGGTGTGAAAGACGAAACTAATATGAAGCAAGGACGCATTGAGTTGTGTCCATGCTTTCTCGGGAGAAATTAAATAGGACAAAATATTGTTCTTCATTAGGAATTTGAATTTTCTGAGATACCCAAATTTCCTTTGCTCCCATTGAATATGCTGGGAGATGAAAATGCTGCATAAATTACAGTTTTCAGCTGTTCTTGCTTTATTTTGGCTCTATAATGATTTCTCACAACTTTGGAAAAACACTGCAAAGAATCATAGAATCATAGAACCATAGAA
>NW_009733146.1:0-4971 GCF_000703405.1 Apaloderma vittatum | reverse complement strand
GGTGGTGGTGGGGGGGGTGGAGACAGAGACCCTCGGGTGTTCGTCTGCCGGGCACGTCTGTATCTCGAGGGGCGCTCCCGGCCCGTTGGCTACGCACCTCGGAAGGAAAGCTTGATCGCCTTGCAGAAGAGTTGGGAACAGGCTGTTTTTCCTATCGCCCAGCTCAAATGAGTCCTGACAACCGGCAGTCTCTAACCAAACAGTTTATCTCCCACCTCCTCCTGCTCCAGTGAACACACTGAGCTTGTAGCACGCTGTGAAGCCTATCTGACCCAGTGCTCTACAAACAGAGTGAAAAATTATTTTCTGGATCAAGTGCTACTCAAAAGGAAAGAAGTTGCCATCATCTGTAAACAAGCAACACCGACACATGAAGTAACTTAGTTTGCATACTGTACTCTTCTGCAAGTGTCAGGAGAGAGTGTAACAGGGAAAGACTCGGCCTTTGAACCCATATGCACAGGCCATTCTACAGCATCAGTCTAAAGTAAAACTCGTGTGCCTCTGAAATGGTTGTGTGGCTGCAGAGGTACTCTGGTCAGACAGAGGCGTTTCACTCTCCTTTTGTGAACTGTGGCCTGAGCCACAGCAGCCCAGGGTCCCTAACTGAACCTTGCTGTCCTCAACTGCAGCCCTTCCCTCCTCATAAAAACAGGCAGGGCCCAAATGGTTGAAGAGCTTGATAGACTGCTATTAATCTCTTTTAACCAGATGTGGAAATAATGGGGAAATGGAATCAGAAATGAGGCAGCGTTGCCCTCTTACTGCAGGAAATAAAAAGGAGTGGATGTCAGCCATTTTGTATGCTAGCACGCTAAATCTCTAGGTACAACCTCAGGCAATAATAATCCTTTGCTATGGATGATTGGGTATATGGCTGAAATAATTTTGTGTATCGTAGCTGGGGAAGCAAACAGCCACCACCACCTAGACAAAGAAACAAGTGGCTTCATAGCTGTAAGGTGATAAAGATAAAACAGAAAACATGAATACAGCAGTTTGTCTAACAAGGCAGCTGTCAGGGGACGTGTGTCACTTTTGCCCTGTTCTCTGAGAATTTTTCCCAGCTAATCCAGCAGCATCCATCACCCTCCAGTGCTTGCAAGGCATCAGGCAGAGTAAGAGGCTATAACGTCCAGATCTGATGGGAAGGAGGAACAGAATGGGTCATCATTCTTGAACCAATACATTATCAATAAACACAGCTTTTCTGTTTAGTACCAGCATCTGCAACCTTCTCTTCCCTTAGAATCACAGAATCACAGGATCGGGTAAGTTAGAAAAGACCTTTAAGATCAAGCCCAGCCATCAACCTAGTGATGTCAGGTTCACCACTAAACCATGTCCCCAAGCACCTCCTCTACCTGTCTCTTAAATACCTCTGGGGATGGTGACTCAACCACTTCCCTGGAGAGCCTCTTCCAGTGCTTAACATTGTTTTAATGCTTAACAATGCCCCCTCAGAGAAGCAATAGCATTTTCCATGGAAAGCTGCCTCCCTGGCTCATTCATCTGGATATATGGGATGTAGCTTCAAGCTGCCTGTTCATAACCTCTTTTCACAGCAATTTCAGAACTTTTTTGGCTAACACTGTCCAAAAATGCCCACTGGGAGATGTCATTATCCAGCTTTCAGTGACAGGAAGTTCCTTCTCAGAAGATGACTTGCCTAGGCCAAGGCTAACTATTATGTTAAGATACCCTCCTTTACATACTTCTTACATTAATTCAGAGAGAGAAGTGTTAATAATGAAGAAAAGAAAAAGCCCAAGCTTTTTTTGTTTGCTACCTTTTTTGTTTGTATTGAGCTAACACTTGGCCTGTCATTTAAAGACTAAAATATAATCTGCGACCATTTCCATAATGAGAAAGCATAGTGAGCTCTCAGAATAATTCCAGTATGCCTGCAAGAATATATTGCCTATTAACACAAAATAACATCTTTCATTTTGGCCTATGTGATAGTTCAAAGCTTCAATACTCAAGGTAATTAGGTCCAAATGACACTTAAATTTGACTGATGCCAGTCAAATTTTGTACTTGGAGATGGTATCAAAATGACCATGGCTGCTTTCTGAACAAGAGCACACACTTGCTGGGGATCCAGATGATAGGGGCCATTAGCTTGCATATGATGCACAAGGAGGAGCATTTTCGGGGGACATAAGCAAGGAAAATGATCACTCGAGGCAGCGAGAAAGGCACTGGTGGGGGATCAGATCACAGCTGGGGGCTCACGCTTGAGCAGAGAGCAGGGAGACGTCACAGGGGGAAGTAGCAAAGAGGAGAATGAGAAGGGAGATTCAAGCATCTGCAGAGGAGAGGGAGAACAAGTGTGTGTTTTCTGAAGGAGAAGGCTACCCTTCCCATGGCACTTTGGCTTTTTTGCCAGAGCAGTGCACACAGGTTCTTCTGCAGAGGAAGAAGAGCTATTTCTTATCTTTGAGGCTTTCAGAAGTGTTTTCTGTTTTCAAAAGCAGAAGTTTTCAGAGTGAAACCCATGTCAGGTCTTATTTTCCCCATGCCCCCAAAATCTCCTGCACCCTGACCCTGTGCCTAAAACACTGCATTGTTTTTTGGAAGATGAGGGTGGCACACAAGTTCCTGGCAGGCATGCTCGGTCTGTAGGAACCCTCCAGTTTTTATGCTCCAGAGCGTAAGGCCTCTTCGTGTAAATGATCTTTAGTACTGCTGTGATTGAGAAGACTTTTTTTGAGTAGCAAGTGGGCATGTAAATACTGTCAGGAGTTGATCGTTCTGCTTCAAACCTTGTTCAGTTGCTTTCCTTGGGCTCCTCTGCATAGTGCAGAAGTCTCTTCTCTGATGGTGTCTTCCTGCCAAGGAGATAAAAAGAAATCCGTCCTACGTCTTGTATTAATACTTGCTCATATTTTGAATGTAAGAGGCTCCAAGTGTTATTCCAGTTTCTGCTTTGACTTTTCCATTCTCCAGGGCCCTTGAAATTACATGAGGTATAAGCTCCATACGATTTGACAAGATGCTGAGGACTGATTGATGGTTTATTGATAATGTATTGGTTCAAGAATGATGACCCATTCTGTTCCTCCTTCCCATCAGATCTGGACGTTATAGCCTCTTACTCTGCCTGATGCCTTGCAAGCACTGGAGGGCGATGGATGCTGCTGGATTAGCTGGGAAAAATGGCTGAAATTATATGCCAGGATAAATAGTCTGTCTGCTGACCTGTGTTCTTAAAGCCTGTGACCAAAATTTGTTATGTGATTGATTTTGTAGCAGCATTACAAAATGATAATTCAGCAGTCATATAAACATTGTAAAGTATTTTACATGTACACCATACCAATGTGTTTGCCCAGATTGTCTGCATTTATTGTCAGGGAACTATGTCAACCTTTTCCATCAGACAACAGCAACTGCCCCGTCATGCAGCCTTGTGCTGCAGGAAGGAAGAGTTTTAACCTTTTGAAGAAACGCATCTCAGTCACTGAACACATGGAGCTAACAAAAAGTTGCTTTGTAAATCATCTGAAGTAAAAGAAGCCTTCAAATTTGACTTTTATAGATTGGAAAGGGAAAACAAGAGTCAGCACAGCTGACTGCTCTATAAAGGCTTGCAAGACACAGGAAGTATGCTGAAACTAGTTTTTACGCTAGCAAACTGTCCTTCCATTTTAAAACCAGCTACACACTAGAAAGCTGCTGACAGACACTTCTGTCACCTCAAAATCCAGGAGTATGAGGATTAACAGTCTCAAATTAATCTGCCTTTAAAAACAAGCATTGTGGATACAGAGCAAACCAAATGCTACTCGGAGAATTAGAGCTTCTCTGTTCTTACCTTCTTGAGCTCTTTCTAGTATCTCCTGAATTGCAGCTGGTGGGCTTAACTGTGACCAATTCTGCTGATCCTAGACCTCAGAAAGAAGGACGACTCCTCCCTCCTGGGGCTTACTTCTGCAGGTGCTAAGTACCCAGGGGATGCCTATGCCTCAGTGAAATTACAGCCCACAGGGGCACCAGGGATCTGGAGTGAAACACAGGTTTGGGTACCAGTAGTAGTGTAGCCATGGCAGCGTTGAACTCAGTGTGGGCTAGCTGCTTGAGTACACATCTAGCATTCCAGATGGATTTTACAGCCTGCATCAGATACCATTCTTCAGTGCATGTATGGGTGTGCAAGTCTTAAGTTCAAAAGCAGAAAACTAGACTAATGTTAATTTGGGAATGTCTATCTTCAGCTATTACAGCGAAAACACCCAATGAAAAATGAACTGGCAGCAGCACCAGCATGTAATGGAAGTGCGAATGTGGACTGGGGATCCACCTCAGCTTACAGCTAGGTTTAGAAGATGTGATTCCACTTGATTCAAAGGTTCACACTGCTTCCATAAACCAATCCTATAAACCCATCCCAGCCTCTGCTTTCTCAAGACTTTTTGCTGCCCTACCAGGTGACAGTGGGCTTTTTTTGGTCATTTCCATTGGGGAACGCTGACCCTTTGCTCCTTGAGTACATTTGTTGAGTGACTTTTATATGCAAGAAATTTCCCTTAATGAGGAAGGCCATCACGAGGAAGGGATGCTGAGATACAGGCGGTAAGCACATATTTTTCGAGGAAGGTGCGAAGTCGTCAAGGATGGAGATGGATGGTCGGTCACGGACAATGGCAGCATCCGAGCGGGGTCCAGGGTCCCCGTTTCCAGGCGGAGGGGCTGCTAGTCATCGCTGTCTGCCCCTCTCCATCTGCTCGCAGCCCCACACCGCACTGCGGGCTGCAGGCTTACGTGCGGCTCCAGTAGAAGATGGGTCCCACTTTCTCAATCGGCATCGCCGCTTTAAGGCGCAGGAGCAGGTAGAGGGGAAGTAGGCAGCCAGGTTCATCTGAGGACACAGCCCCAGTTCTCAGAAATCCCCGCGCTGCGGGAACATCGAGCTCCCGTTACCGCAGTTGAACAAACTGCCCTAGATCGGGGGTGCCGGGCACGCCT
>NW_009733145.1:0-13714 GCF_000703405.1 Apaloderma vittatum | reverse complement strand
CCTCCCCACCCCCTTGGCTGCCAGCCGGGGCCTTTGCGCCATGCCCAGCATCAACTCAGGGCCGCCTCTGCCAGGCTCTCACGCTCCCAGCGGTGTCAGTGTTATTAAAATCTCTTCATCTTCCAGAATGTGCCTCCTGGGTGTTGTGCCTGACCTGTGCCGTGCCCAGGGAGAGGAGTAGCCGTGGAGGGCCAAATCCATACCTGGAGCATTCCAGACGTCTCAACAGGAGGAGTGATGGTGCTGTGTTAGCTGTGAAATCGTTTTGTAATATGTAGCACTGACATAGTTCCTTCTAAACACAATTGTTATTCCTTTCTGAAGGAGGCAGCAAAAAGAAGCAGCAGGGAGGCCGCCAGGGAAAAGGCGGTTGTGCAAAAGTCCCTCCCAAATGTACGAGATAAAAGATGTGAGAAATAAGTGTGATTCGTGTCAAAAGATACAGTATCAAGGATGTTGATACAGTAACTGCAGGTGGGTTTTGACCACCATCTGTAGAGGAAATTGTCTCAGTGAATCTTGAAAATTTACAACTTCCTTATCAGGCACAGAAAAGATAGAAACGAAAAACAAGATGTGTAATCAGTTTGAATATCTGTGACTATTATACATTGTTTCAGAATGTCTGTGACTATTATATATTGCTTCAGAAATATCTGCGACTATTATATATTGCTTTAGGAAGTTTTGCAGAACTTCCTCCCAAAGACCCCAGAGGAAGGAGCAACCCCCTCCTCAACTGCCAGCTTTGCATTATTTTCCCACGGGCTACAACATAAAAGAGAGAAGACTCCGAACTCCGGCGCGGCTGTTGGTAGAGCGGAGGCTCCCCGGCACGCCCAGTGCTGTTTGCTTATTGCCCTTTTCACCTTCTTTTTGTAACATTTTACAAATAAACTTATACATTAACCTATTGGACTCTGAGCATTTATAACAAAGAGAACTAAGTCAATAGCCACCGAGAAAAATGTCTTGTATGTCTTCTCCTTGGTGTCTTTATCAGCGGTCCAGGAGACGGGGCAGGCTGCGATTCAAGGGCAGGCAGCAGGATCAGAGAGTTTTGTAAGCAGAAGTCAAGCAGAGAGAAATGCAGCCAGACCGTCTGTCTAAGCACGGTGTGGGAGAGAGAAGAAAGCCAGCCGGTGGGAGATAAAGAATGAGTCTGATGAGCTTAGAAAGGAAAATAATAGTGTGAAGGCCAAGCAAGGCTGAAAGAGCTGGATCTGAAAGGCAGCAAGCTGCTAATGTGACTGCTGACTCAGATGCAGGTGCTGGGACTGAAGCAAGCGCCCTGATTTCTCCTGCTGTGACATCCAGGCACTGTTTAGCAGGTTTCCTGAGCTTAGCAAGGGCCAGCGCCTTCCTCAGAGAAGGAAACTCACCTCTGTGGGCCATGGGTCATCCTCTAGGAGAGTGACAAACTTGTAAACAAGGCTCTGTGGCCGAGTGCCCCAGTGTGCAGCGTACAGCGGGGCAGGCATGCTGCTCTCCCGATTCTTTCGTGGAGAACTAAGAGTGAAGAACTAAGGCCAGGGGATTTATTCAGAGTCAGAAAGTGGGATCTTAGGCTCTGGATGTGAGCAGGGATAGGACTAGAAGGCTGTGGTCCCCATACATTGTTCCTGGGTGTTTTAAGGCAGATGGGAATGAAGAATGGAGAATTAAGGAAAGCCATAGGAGAGAAGCTGATACTTTCTTGGGAATCGTGACCGTAAAGCAAGATAGTGGAGAAATGAGGAATAAGGAATTGGAGCTTGGAACATCTGGATTCAACATCATCTTTGACATCAACTTCTGTGCCGGCACGACTGACTTGCCAAGGTTAAGACAAGCCTCTTTAGCCTTCTACATCCCTGCTGTCCGCTCACAAGAGGGAAAAAGAAGACTTTATAAAAATTTACTATCTCTTATCTATTTAAAGCTGTGCTATTATGTGTATATATGCTACTGTAATACACGGGAATAAAAGAGCCTGACCGGTGAATCCCTGTGGAAGGAGAGTTAATCGTGTTTAAATAACGCCCCATCTATGGTCTGAGGGATCCAAGGATGACTTCTAATGGGTCTCAACACTCAGAGAAGCCCAGGCTTGCTGGCAGTAAGCTGCAATTTGCCACCGAAGTATCCACACATCTAGTGAAATATTCAGGGACTTAGCGGTCAGACTGCTCTCTCACACCACTTTCTACGCTGCTTTATCATTGTATTCCAGCATTTGTCCAACTAACCAACAGGCACCACGAAGAAGCAATAAAAGCTTGTATTATTTTTTTTTCTTTCTTCCACAACATCTATTGGCTCCCAAGGGCCAAATATTTGATATAGGTGTGTCAGAAAGGATACTGCTAAGGAATGAGTTTAATGCTCGTCACTTTGTAGCTAGAGGAACTGTTTTGCATTGAGAATAGGTCATACCTTCAGCTGGAACAAAGCAAAGAACTACAGGATAAAGGATAAGCAATCACTGGGTCACAGCTGCAGAATTTAAGACACAGCATTGGGTAAAAGAACCTCTTCTGAGGCAACTGGCTGCTGCAGTATCTGGTGCTTGGAGTAAAAATCCTTACCTTCTCTCAGATCCTCTCCTCTGTGGCTGGTAACACAGAAAATGACCGAAACAAAATGCCTTGTTCCTCTCAACTTGGAAAGTCTTTTACTTTTTGCATTTACCTTCATGTGCTTTGGGTAGGCCAGTTCCCTCTGGTTAAAAACAACCTCTGGCTTTTCACGTGGCGAGGATGTGTGTGTGTGCAATATCAGATAATGAAGGGCACATAGTAAATGTGTTCCCTAACACCCTATCACCAGGAAATTTCTTTTCAGCGTACAACAACTCTCTTATTTTTGTTTCTAGTTTTTTAAAGAAAAAAAAGTTAACAGCCTTGCTTTTCTGTTATTCTGCAGTTTTTACTTCGTGGAGAGAAACTTCGCAACTTTGGCCAAACTTATCTGGTGAAATCCGCATCGCTTACGGAGAGGTCAGGACGTTAGCAAAGCACATCCCTCACTAGGAAATGCCCCTTTTTGCAGAGTTGGCTGCACACCAGCTTGAAGGGGAGCTTGACTTTTTTCCAAAGACGGTCTGGAGAGTTAGCACCGAAGGCCTTGCTTTCATGGCACTGGATCTGTGGCTTCTGCGGCCACACATGAAACCATCTCGCCCTCTGGTGGGTAAAAACACAATGGTACGCAAGCCTTGGCCTGCATATTAAGAAATACTAATTAAAATTATTAGTAGGGGGGAAGGAAAAGGAGCAGATTTTTCTAGAGATTTAGAAATTCACACGAAGTGTATGTCCTGGGCACAGGCTATGTACGTGATCGCACATGTTCCTCCTGGTAAAGAGGGTTTAGACTAGTGATAGAATCATGGAATCATAGATTCATAGAATCATAGAATCATAGAATGTGTTGGGCTGGAAGGGACCTTTAAAGGTCACCTAGTCCAACTCCTCTGCAGTGAGCAGGGACATCTTCCACTAGATCAGGTTGCTCAGAGCCCCATGGAGCCTGACCTTGAATACCTTCAGGGATGGAGCCTCCACCACATCTCTGTGCCAGTGTTTCATGACCCTCATTGTAAAGAACTTCTTCCTGGTACTTAATCTAAATCTACCCAGCTCTATCTTAAAACCATTGCCCCTAGTTCTGTCACTACACACCCTAGTAAACAATGATGATGGGAGAGAGACAGTCACCACGAGCCCTGCCATGGAGTGATGGACAATGCTGATGAGCAGAGGACCCAGAGTGGACACCAGGCTGAACACTATCCAGCCATGAGCTTTTGTGGCAACGGTGGCTCTCCTGAAGGTGTCCTGGGCTGCGTTAGACCAAGCAGTGCCAGCAGATTGAGGGAGATGAACCTTGCCCTCTACTCAGCACTTCTGAGGCCCCACCTGGAGTACTGTGTCCAGTTCTGGGCTCACCAGTCCAAACCACATAAGGACATATTGGAGAAACTCCAGTGGAGGACCACCAAGGTGATGCAGGGCCTGGAGCATCTGTCTTGGAAGGAAAAGTGGAGAGAGCTGAGACTGTTTTGTCTGGACCAGAGGCCATCGGCACACACTGAAACACAGCAAACACTGGGGGTGTTTTGCCTAAACACTGGCACAGGTTGCCCAGAAAGGTTGTGGAGTCTCCATCCTTGGAGACAGATAGTGAAAAGCCATCTGGACATGGTCCTGGGCGGTCAGCTCTCAGCGGCCCTGCTTGAGCAGCAGGATTGGACCAGATGACCTGCAGAAGTTCCCTCCAACCACAACCACTCCGTGACTATGCACAGATCAGCAAGAAGAACAGAAGTTCTAGCCTTGTTTCATGTAGGCTCACGTCTAACTGATTGCCCACCCATGGCTCTGTCTCTTTGGCTTAATTTTCAGCCTGTGCTGAAATGTTCTGCACTTGTATTCACAGCTTGGCCACCAAAGTGACAGGTCACCAAATCACCAGGTACTCGCCTCTGACCGAAATTAAGGAAAACTGGACACCAAAGTGCTTTTGTGGGTGACGAAACCCCAATCAGTGATGATCCCTTTAATCAGTGGATGATCCCTCTGATCAGGGCCAGGGCAGCTGTTCTGCACCTCCCTTGTGAAAAGGGAATGAAATCCCATAGTTGCTGTGAAACCTGGAAGGTGCTCTGAGATGCACAGATAAAATCACACCCCACTGTTCATTATTGTTGTAATTATTACCCACTCTAATATATCCACTCTATAATTATTACCCATTTTTCTTCCTAATGACTCATAACCCTCTGTAGTCGTGCATTTGGGAATTTCACACTACACCAATCGTTCTGCTTTTTCATACTTTTTTTTTTTTGCACTAATGTTTTTAAATAACGATCAGTACAGTACAAAGCTTAAAACATTGTCAATGTTTTCAACAATACAAAGTCAGCAGATGGGAGCTGGGAAGGGAATGGTTAATATCTTAACACTTGTACCCTCCCTTGTTTCCCAGGGTAAAAATTCAAACTCTTTTGTACTTCTGTTTAGTACAAACAGTGCTTAAAAATAATCTCGTCAGTAAAAGATGTAAATTGCAAAGGCACATGAGGAACCCGTCCTTTCCATGTTACACAGATCATTAGACATAAATACAAGTTTAAGGCACCTGTCTCCATCCTCCCCTTCTGCTCCGTACACCGAGCAAATCCCACCAGTGGGTATCAGCTGTGAAGAGCAACCATGGACCAGCAGGCAGCGAAGAGGCTGCCCTTGAGTCTCAGGTTCCTTCAGGATAAATCCCAAACAGGAATAACATAAGGCACACTGGGATGAATTCTCAGGAGTTGTCCCGTACAGATCTGGGTCGCAAGATCTGCAAAAACAGTTATGTCGGGACAGGAGATTCCTGGGGAAGAGGATTACGACCTCGATCCCTTCAGGATCTCAGATGCACTCAACCTTTGGTGGTCACCTCTTCACCAAACCCTGCCACTGGTACACCCCTCCTGGGTTTGCCTCCTTAGGGAAACACCAGGATGGACAGAGGTGTGCTCCAGGGAGAGGGCCTCGAGAGGCTCTCAGACAAGCTGAGCATTTATCACAGCGGCACTTTCACCCTCTCTGGACCCAGCCCCAGCCTCCCTTAAATGAAGGGCAGGGCTTGGGGAAGGACATCGGCAACCACTTTCCAGTCCTGCCTTGGCTGAGGTGCAGCAGACTCCACGGCGTGTGGAGCCTGCCCAGGTAGGCAACCAGGTGCATAAGGCACAAGGATGAAGCCCAAGGAAAGAAAGAAATAAGCTGGTTGGAGGAAGAGGAGGAGGATGGAGGCAGGGATAAAGGAAGCTCCAGTGTTGGTGAGCCCCTTGTGACACAAGGGTGCATCCTCACAGCAGCAGCAGCGGCAGCGACCTGCCTTGGAATTCCCTGCTACATCAACCCATCATAGTAACCGGGAGGTCAGCTCCAGGTCTGAGGGCAGGGCCACATGGGAATGAGTGGCTTCACCTGAGGGGGAACATGAGAGTATGTAAAAAACACCCACTGTCACACAACTGCTCCGGAAGGAGAAGTTTCACTTCTGCTCGACCAGGGAGGAGGAGACATATGACCACAAAAGCCTTGGAAGAGCCACTCGGGCACCTCCTCTCTCTGTCCTTAAACTAGACTGTACGCGCCCTCCTTTGACATGTCACCTGTTTTCAGACCCTCGGAGGAGGAAATTCCTCAGTGATCCCTTCCTTTGGTACCGGTGTAACTCTACGTAGCAGCAGAGCAGGGCTGGCTATGAGCAGCGACGCCCTCTCAGTTTTAGCCCAGAAACGAGCTCTGGACCAGCCTGGTTTACTCCCCTTCCCTCCACAGGAACCTACCATCCAGATAGATCCATGCTCAGTGGCTTTTTCTGCTTTACCTACCACACAAGCAAGGCAAAAATGAGGCTGTGAGAAGAAAAGCACTGCTCCCACTGGAAGTCTTTCCCCAAACTGAGAGGAGACCCAACAAGGGAAGCCAGGGAGACCATGGAGGGAACAGTCCCATCAACGCAGCTAAGCTAGTTGAGGAACCAGCTGCTGCCCAGGGAGGAACCGCTGCTGACCTCCACTCCTGCCCTTCCCTGCGGGCAGCAGCGTTGTCCACGTGAGCTGGCTGAAAGTTAAAACCAGCAGAAAATCACTGACATTTTGTCAGGAGGATTGCTTTTCTGCTGGTCCTTCTCCTGGCACCGGCTCGCTCTGTGGTGAGATGAGTTTCTGTGCACTGGGAAGGGTTACGATGAGGTGTAAGTAGGATGATCCCCACTTCCCATTCCCCTGAGGCAAATTTGCTGTTAGATCAATATAGCCGTACTGTTAAGACACACTGCAGGAAATGAAACTATTAACTTTTAAGCTGGACTGAATGTAAACTAGGAAACCTAGAGTGATGAGAAAGGGTGGACTAGATGACCTCCTGAAGGCTTTCCTGTGATTTCTTCTCCTACACTCAAAACTTACTTCCCTTCCTCTCTGTATTTAATCTCTCAATAGGACCACGAGCTTCAAATGTGTCCACAAAACAGAGCACACAGCAAAACACCGATAAATAAATCTGTTTTCAGAGACACTTGTCTGGCCCACCTCGCTCCCACAACAGCACAGCACCGTTTCCTTCAGGCTAACCTTGACCCACCTAGCAGGCTCTGCAGATATAAAAACCAAAGGCAAAGCCTTTCCGGATAATAAATCATGTGTGCACAGACATACGCAACCACACACACCTCTCAATAGTTAAAAAACCAGATCAAGTGCAGAAATCAGTGCCTGTCACAGCAAATCATATCCCCAACCCTAAAGTCTGCCTGCTCTGAACCAGCAATCACGATTCGTTTGCCTGCCCTTGGATTCAGTGAGTCAGATCTGTGGCTGGAATAGATCCCATGGATTCCTTGTTTTCAGTGAAGATTTACACCTCCTAGGAATCTGCCAGACGTCAAAGCATTTGAGGCTGCAGGTCTTGCTGGGAAGATTCGTGCCAGCATTTACTATGGAAAGCAAGGGGTGAGTCAAACAGTAGGTGTCTGGGCTGCACATTTCCATATCTCTGCATTGGCTCTGAGCCACCCCATCCTGCAAGTGCTACCAACTCCAGTGCAACGCTGTGGCTTCATATCTGGTCACAGAATCATAGAATGAGTTGGAAGGGACCTTAAAAATCATCTAGTCCCAATCCCCTTGCCATGGGCAGGGACACCTCCCACTAGATCAGGCTGCTCAAAGCCTCATCCAGCCTGGCCTTGAACACTTCCATGTATGGGGCATATTCCCTCCAAGCAAGCACAGAAGAGATTCATCTAGTAGGTGACACAGTAAACTGACCCCTGCTACACCTTGGACAGGAGTGACCTATGGACATTACGTTTCCCTGACTATTATCTTTGCTACTCTGCACAGCAACCACCAAGCCTGAAGGACAAACCTGTCCTGAGGCTGCACAGGACTCTAATGCTGTCACCCTGCTCCTGCCTTTTGCTGTTCTACCTTCATCTAATGCTCAGAAAAATGTGCTGGATTCACAACCTCACTGGGCAGAGAGAAGCAAGCCTGCAGCTTGCTCATGAAGGCCAGAAGGACTGCTTGGCATCCTGAAAAACACTATTAAGAGGAGAATAAAGGCTACTTCACTTTTATACCCTTTTGGCCATGACTGTAGTCGGGCTGTTGGAGGCTCAGAGCCTTTCCAGTATCAGACAAGTCACACCTGAGTTACTCTACACTGCATGGACAGCATTGGAGGTCAGTCAGATATCCCAGAAAGATGAGACAGAGTTGGTCTATGCATGAACCTGTCACACAAGCAGCCAGAATGATGCACCCAGCATCAAAAGCATCAAACCTCCTGGGACCAGCACCCTGCTTGCCTCAGGGGTGCTTAACCTTTGCCGCTGCTAGTGAGGAAGGCTCAACCATCTCCAGCTTGACCCAGGACCAGCTCTTTGAAGGCAACTAAGCACTTAAAATGGAAGTGAGGAGCCTTTGAAGACTTGTCTTGTAGGCTACCACATGGACAACAGCACTGCCACTACCTTAGGTCAAATTCAAACTGCTGAGCAAGACTCCATCTCCTGTTAGTAAACCTTGGGACAGCCTGACTCCTTGGTTTTGATGAGTGGCTCTGCTGCAGATGGTGCAGTCATTCAGAAAGAAAAGATGGAGCTCACCTGTGCTGGACCCACACCAGTCACCGGCACACACAGGGCTCAGCTTCAGACCCAGCTTGTCCTAGAGGAACCCAGGTCAGGCCTAAGTCTCCAAACGTGCTTTGCCTGAGCCACCACAGCAACCTGGCATTGAGATACTTGACGTGGGGATCTAGCGTTGGGCTTAGCCCAGCTGGAGCAGGAAAAGGATTATACCAGCCACCATGCCACACATGCCCTTGCCACTGAACCCTAGAAATGTCAGCTCGTCCTGAAACCTTCCTACTGCCTTTGATAGCCACAGGTCTCCCACAGACAGCAGAGAAACCAAAACCCAGAGAGGTCATCACATCCAGCTGTGTTCCTCATCATGTGCTCTCCACTGCCTTGTGAGCCCGGGAAGACTCTTCGAGCAGTGTCACAGCCTTCAAGCTGCCCTCCCTGACATTCAGCAAGATATCACTCACAGATCTACCAGAATCAACAAGAAACCTCTGCCTATTCCAGCATCCTTGGTTAAGGTGACTCATTCTGGCTTAAAAACACTCCATGTCCCCCCTGGATGGCAAAAGGTGGTCCCTGCTGTGAAAATGCATCCAGCACGAAGTCTCCAACCCTCCACCCGAGTCCAAGGTCCCGGTTAGTCACAGCGTGTTAGGCAAATAAGACAGTTATGTCTCTAATACGTTATGCCCCTTTTCTTGGTTTTCACCACCCCGGCGATGTTGTGCCCGCCACATCCACGACTCTCAGGACTCCTTTTTAGCCAGGCTGGCCTTGATCCTGCAGCGCAGGAGGTAAGCTGTGATAGCACTGCAAGCCACCAGCCCGAAAAAAGAGATGCAGGAGAGATAAACAGAGAAAGGCCCGTGTCTCTTCAGGAAAATCTCCTGCCTGTTCTTGTAATCCAAAAGAATGGCCTCCAGCTGTGACAGGGTGCAGATGGCCAGGAAGGTGTGGAAGATCTGGTGGGCATGGCCAACGATATCGCAGGAGCCAGGGAAGTACTTCTCAGGGACCGGGCAGGAGAAAAAATAAGCGCTGATAAGGAATAACAGTATCTGGTACGTGTGGTACCAAGCAGCATCTTCCTCACAGCCCCCCAGGTGACACACAACCACCCGGTGAGCGACAGGGCTGATATCCAAGATGAATGCCAGCCCGGCTGGGATCACCTGGCACATCTTCCTCATGATGGGGTAAGGCCGTCGGTACCGGTATTTCGCGTAGCAGCAGCCGGCACAGGACAACCAGCCACAGAAAGCAGCTGCCGGCAGGAAGAAAAGCCAGAACTTGTCGTACCAGGCTTGGTCGGAGCTGTAGTAGAAATGAGCCAGGGCGCTACCGTACTGGTAGATGCTGACTCCGACGTAGTCCACGAAGTAGAAGGTGTAGTGGTACAGCTCCGATTTCGACTGCAGGAGGTGGGCCAAGAGGCTGCAGGTCAGGTAGGTGACAGAGGAGAGGACAAAGATGAGCAAAGGCAAGGACCACGCGTCCACGGGTAACTGCTCAGCCTCCACAAACGTCTTGAATCGCAGCAGCACAGCCAGCGCCGCCAGGAGATGAGTCCACACGTTGACCACCTCGTTGTGCTTCTGGAAGAGGCTGAGGAAGTAGTACCGCCAGTCCTGGCCGGTGGGACGGTAGCCGGTGTGGATGTAGGGCTCGCGGAAGAGCTGCGGCACCTCGCACTCTTTGACCGTGCACGGCATCTTGGGGAAGCCGTCCTCCAGCAGCCTGGGGAGGCGGCTGAGATGCTGCCCGCTGAGGGACAGCGTGCTGATGCGCTCCAGGATGGCTGTCATCTCGCTGCGTGCCGTGGCTGTGAACCTGGCTCTAGGGAACGTCGTCTCCGTGCCCTGAGAGAAGAGGAGAGAGAAGAAACGTTAATCACAAGAATGGTTGGGGTTGGAAGGGAAGATCATCTAGTCCAACCCAACCACCAGAGCAGGATCAGCTCGGGCAGCCACACAGGAACACGTCCAGGTGGGTTTTGAAAGTCTCCAAAGATGGAGATTCCACAGCCTCTCTGGGCAGCCTGTGCCAGTGCTCCGTTACTCTCACAATAAATATGTATTTCTGATGTCTACATTGAAATGGTGCCGCATCAGGGAGAAGAGTGTGCTGCCATTTCTGGGTGGGATCACCTATTGAGACACTGGCCCTGCTCTGAGGGGAAAGGGGCTTTTCTTGACTCGGCAGACCTAAATTCAGTGCGGAGAAGGATGGCACAGCCTTCTCTCTGCAGTTCAGCCTACGTCAGACGGGCACAGCAATGTCACAAGCCTGCCCTTCTTCCTCACCTCCTCGGGCACTCGGCTTGGAGCATGTGCAAGAGCAGTCAGGAGCTGCCAGTAAAGGGGTGCAAGAAGCAGTTAGAAGTTAGGAAAGCACCAGATAATTTGTGGAGGGGATTTTTCACCCCTTGCCCCAGAATAAAATGCTCAAGGACAAAATCAGAGCAAAGTTACTCATCTAAGAGATAACACCCGCTTTTCCGAACCTGAGTGAAGGGAGTCTCATCCAAACCATAGAGGTTACAAGTGGCCAAACCCCAGCTCTGAGCACTCCTCTGCCTGCTCCGCTCTGCTCCTTGGCAACCTCCAGAGTTGCTAAGCCCTGACTGGAAAGATTCAGATTCAGAGCACAGCAGGATCCTAATGTCTGGAGACTACCTCACAGCATGGAATTAATTCCCAATACCCGCCCCCGTTTCCCTTCTACTCTAGGTATTTGTCTTCCCTGCCACCCCAGATAGAGAACTCATCACACAGATGCCTGTGCTTGAAGTAAAATTGATGCTGATGTGGCCTCACCAGACCCTGCAGGGCTGTGGCTACTCCTGTGCATCCAACAGATAAAATCATTAAAATAAATGTTCACAGGAGAGGGGCCTGACTCCTCAGCTTATATGTGCCCAACTAGAACTGCAGTGGAGGGAGATGGCCAAAACTAAATAAATACAAATAAGTATTTTGCCTGTGCATTTTTCTTTTGTTTCATCAGACACCAGCTGCTGCCAGAGGTGAGCCAGAGGAACAATCTGCATGGGCACAGGATGGGAGACCCTGGCGACAGAGAGGACAGGACAGTGTTAAACACCAAGAGAAGGTGAAAGCAGTGAGGTGGGACCTGTCACCCTGGTGAGGCAGCACAAAGAGCAAAGTCAGAGCAGACTGAACTAGGTTGCAAATCCCACTTCCTCTCGCAACCCAAAGCCTCTGATAACACAAAATATTTTCACATTGCTTCTGTACTCTAGCAGATGGGAGCCGGCATAATTAAGTTACATTTTCCAGCCAGTTCTCACTCTCCCTGCACTTTCTAGGTTTTCACCCTTAGCCCCAGTCGAGGCTGGGGTTATTTTTCCCTTGTTTGCCAACAGGGGGAATCTGGCTGCTGAGTTTGGTGGAGCTGCCTTAGCCACAGAAAGCAAAACAGTCTCTGCAAAATGTGTTTTAGTTTCACAGATGCATAAGACTGAAGACAGCACCCTTGATGGGAGGAGGGGAAAGTGACGTTATGCACGTTCACAAAGAATTTGTTTCTCTCCTGAAGGTCTGCAGGGTCCGGATCTGCGATGGGGACGTGCAGTTAGAACAGAATCATAGAATCATAGAACAGTTTCGGCTGGAAGAGACCTTCAAGATAAGATCGAGTCCAACCTTTGTCCCAGCCCTATCAGCACCACAAAACCATGTCCTTCAACGCAACATCCACCCGTCTCTTAAACACCTCCGGGGATGGTGACTCAACCACCTCCCTGGGCAGCCTGTTCCAATGGTTGACAACCCTTTCAGTAAAGAAATTCTTCCTAGTATCCAACCTGAACCTCCTCTGGTGCAACTTGAGGCCATTTCCCTTTGTCCTGTTACTCGCCACGAGGGAGAACAGACCAACCCTCGCCTCACTACAACCTCCTTTCAGGTAGTTGTAGAGAGCAATGAGGTCTCCCCTCAATCTCCTCAGAATTCAGCAGCTTGCGTATCCCTGTGGGGATATGCGCCAAAATGTAGGGAGGCAAGGCAAACCTTGGCTCTAGGGCACTCCTGTGAGGAGATGGTGTGGAGATGGCTCCTTGCAGCCAACAGAGAAAGACAGGCTCATTCACAGAATCACAGAATCACAGAATGTCAGGGGTTGGAAGGGACCTCAAATGATCATCTAGTCCAGCCCCCCTGCCAGAGCAGGATCACCTACAGTAGGTCACACAGGAACACGTCCAAGCGGGTTTTGAAAGTCTCCAGAGAAGGAGACTCCACACCCTCCCTGGGCAGCCTGTACTCTAGACACCAACTTCAGGGTAAGGCAAAGCCCAAGCAAGACCATCCCGGGCTATACAGCGCTGCAGTACTTGCCCTCTATTGCCTTGTATCTCCTGTGATGTGGCCAGAAACGGGCTGGAGGCTGAGCATGTTGTGGTGACATGGACAGGGACGTTTCACGGACATGTTTGTAATAAGACTGTGTTTGATTTTCTGGTCCAGATGCACAGACAAGAGCTCCCTTCCCAAGCCAACTGCATCTCCATCACTGCAGCACCAAGATATCTGCTGTCTCCAGCTGGTGATCTCCAGGCCTTATGCACAGATTTTGCCCTGTGTAGAGGTGTGAGTACATTCCCCAAAGTGCTTTGTGTGTCCTAAGCTCCTCTGTCCTGTCCACTAACTTGTGTTTTACATCTCTCCTGGAATTTGCTCGGAATAACCCAAGCACAGAGGCTTGGACACCTGCACACCATCTCCCAACTTCTCTTTCACAGAGCATGGTTCAAGGACTTCTGCCCACTATAGAGGGTTCCCTGCTGAATCCCTGTCCCAATTTCTCCCAGCAGGATGCTGGAAAACCCTCCCAAAAAAGGTCTGTTAGGCACTGGCGTGGGAGATGGGGATCACTGTGACAAGGCACAAGGAGAAAGGGCACATTGAAGCTTCCCACCTCTTGGAGAGGACCCCAGAACATCAGGAAGTGAAAACCAGCTCAGATACAGAATCATAGAATGTTCGGGGTTGGAAGGGGCCTTGAAAGATTATCTAGACCAACCCCTGTGCCAGAGCAGGATCACCCAGGGCAG
>NW_009733144.1:0-4156 GCF_000703405.1 Apaloderma vittatum | reverse complement strand
CTCCCTCGGCCCTCCTTCCTTTGGGTCCTCGTTTCTTTCCGTTGCCTTAACGTTACGTATCTCGCAGGCAAGCTGTTGAGATCGAGCTCAGTAAACAAGAATGTACTGGAAATGGATATCGAGAGCAGCCGCGTTTCACACACTCCCTTGCTTTTAGCAGCCTGAAATATAAAGGAAGGTACCCGAAGACCAAGAAGGAAAAGTTTCTGTGATCTGAGCTTGGCCAAACTGGAGCCTAGAGCTAGCCCGCCTGGCAGAGAACCCTTGCAGCCAGATACCTACATGAGCAGCGGAACTTTCCACTTGGGGCTGAGAGCTCGCCCCTCTCTTCTATGATCCCCACAATAATCTATAGCCCAAGGACCTCCAAAGCCTTAAATAAGTGTTCAAGCCCCTTAGTTGCTGCTAAGACCAAAGGACACGCTGACCTGCTGAATGCGAAACATCTGCTTCGACTACAGTGAAACCTTCCCAACGGAAGGGCTCCGATCTCACCAGCTGCTACCTGCCCAGCAGCAAGGATCCCCACACCTTTCATGCACATCTTGGAATTTGCAGCTGAGCATGAATTTCACGAGAGGCTCACTGAGAGGAGCAATCCACACTCCGTGAGAAGGACTACAGAGTTATACTTAGCTATGCGCCTGGTTTACCAGGAACCTACGTTATCGGCTGGTTTCCACGTCTCCTTCGCTCTCAACAAGTCACAAAAGCGTGGTGCACAATATTCAATATTTAGGGATTAAGCAGAAATTACTGTCTTTGCCCTCAGCTGGACTGAATTTATAACGTAGTCCACAACATTTGTGTTTCCCTAAGTCATCACTTGGTGGCCTGGCCACAGCATTTTGATGTGAGCTGCTGACTCCGACCCCTCCTGCGTGTTCTAGCCCAGTGGTGTGTAGTAGCCAAAATGTGAACAAAATGAACTCAGCATATCCCCTAGCTGGAAATCTTGCACCAGGAGTGCTTAGCTAACTGACACCTAGAAGGATTATCATAATTCCTGGAGAAATTAACTTAACTACAACGGCAATCCTGCCCTCTCACATCAAATACTCTAATTTATCTGCATTAAGTACGCTACCTTTTGCTCTGTTTGCTTGCTACTCACAGTGCTTCTCACAGACTGAAATCTAAACATGCCTTTTTTGACTCACCCGAAGAGAGTGGACCCAATTCTCTATCAACAGCTCTTTTTCCATATCTGCACCTCCTTGACCACCTACAAGTATATGTCCTCACTTTTTATGGGTTGGGGATTATTTCACACAATTGGAGTGTACACACCACACACCCCTTTCTACAGATCAAGCTCTTTACTCAACAAAGAGCTAAAGCCCACTCTGGAGTTACAGAAGCAAGCACAACGTTCCACGCCCTAGTACGCACCCGCTGGCCAGAAGACCCTGATGACAGACAGTACCTTTTGGTCAGCCTATTCACTGCTTGTGATTTTCAGAATATCTAGTCAACCAGACCTGGTTGAAAATCAATGCCCTTGATTTTTCAATTTTCTGCACCGTACAGGCATATACAACTCAGCTGGAACATTCTGTTTCCAGTTTTGGAATGAACGTGTACCCGTGTACCAATGTGGGGAAAAACCCCAAGGGGCCAGCACACCAGAGACACAGTTGCTAGTCTATATGGGCCACTATGAACAAAGAGAGAGTTGGTGGGGGTCTGCCTGCAGCCATACACATTTAATTTGAAAGTATCCCAAAGTGTTGGACTCTTGTGAAACGGAGCTTGTTCTGGCCAACATTCTTTAAGAGGTTTTTGCCAAGTTATGAAGAATGCTTCATCGAAACATAGTATTGTGCAAAGCATCTAAACATATGCCATAAAGGTTACGCTGTTACTCTTTCCAGCCACAGGTCACCCTTGTTTTGTAAAGGTGTTTGCGGAGGAACATCTAACTCAATTAATAGGATCCTTTTGTTATTGAAATTAGGTAAATACTTCTCATATGCATCACTAAAATTTAATCTCCAGCATGCACGCTGAAAATAATGCATCACCAAAGCTCACAGGGAAAAGCTACACGCAGATGAACTACACATTCATGGTGAACGCAACAGTGAACAGCCAGGCTCGTGAGAAGTCAGAGATAAACCAACCTTCCTACTTGGGGTTAAGATGATATTTTGACTGGTAATTTCTTTAAAATGGAATGAAAACATAAGAGAAAATGGCTAAATTCTGTAGGTCGTGAGATGGAATGGGACCAAAGGAGGATTGGGACAGGGGATACCAGGGCCTGTCCTTTTCCACGGCTGCTGATCACCATTTGCCACCACTCAGCTTCTCAGATGTCTGGGTCTGATGTGAAACGCCTGGATTACGGTGCTGCCTGGACCATTCCAAGGAAGCTGGGTCAGTCTTTACGCTCAACAGTGGGGAGGATTCCTTTTTTACATGGCGATATACACATACTTCACCTGACCCATTCAGAAATAGGTGGTTGTGCCTGGCATCACCACGCTCATCATTCCAGCCAAGCCTCAGGGAGGCAGGGGCACTCTCTGCATCTCTGGATATGGGCCAGACCAGACCTCAGCTGTGGTCTAGGATACTCCGTGAGATAACATACAAACATTCTGCTTTAGGATCCTGACAATTCTGGCAAACCCACATACTTGTGGAAACAGCTGTTTCTCCTCTCCACAACATCCATTATCCTATAGAGAGCAAGGGGTGCCCCTGGGCCCGTACCACCCTCTGAGTACCTGAGCTTCAAAGACCCTCCTGCCTGGCCTGTACAGATGGCATTCTGGGCTAGATTGCTAAAGAAAGAAGCCATGGGGACTCCTGGGGGAAACTGTATATGCAGACCATGTGAAGCACATGCCTTTATTCACCTGCTCACCTGTACAACCCTGCAATCCATCTGCTGCAGTGCCAAGTTACTCTGAGGAGCGTTTATGACTAAACAATGAAAAAAGATGGGGTTGAAAACACAAAAGTCAGAGCATAGGCTTAACAAAAATGAGCAGTCTTCCTCCTTTTCACCTTGACATCAGTGCAAACGCTGGAGAGACAGAGTGCTTTGTGTCTTGCTTTGTCTTTTGCAAGACACAAAGCACTGCAATTTTAGGATCTTCCGTCACCTTTTCTCTAGTTCAACTACGGCTGCTATTACTGGTGACATTTTGATTCCATATGACACATCCGTCCAAATCTCTGGGAATTTCATGTATTTGAGAAGGCAGGATTGTACTCTCTGGATCTCATCAAGTTTCACACAATTTTGTTCGTGTGGGCCTGGGGATGCTCAGAAGACATGCATTACTCTTCTTTATTACAACACTTATTTTCACTTCTTAAATTCATGAATTTAAGAGAAAGTCAACATACCATGTTTTCCTTGTCCATGGTGGGTCCCCTTCAAGACCATCAACAGGTGCCTGAGGTAAGAGCCTGCCATCTAGTTACCTGCATGACGTTTTCCAAAACATGCCAAAAGCAAATCTCACAAGATGACAAGTGAGATACAAAACCATAGCTTAAGTGATAAAGAACAAATCTTGGTTCAGTGTCCCTCACTGAAAATTTTTCTTTGTGTGGCTCTTCTGACAACTTCAGTAAAACATACAGTAATATACTCAGCAATTAATTGCAAACATCAAGGTTTTAAATTAAGAGAAGTCAAAATGAATTAAAAAAAAGAACAGGCTCTTATCCAGCGTGATGTATGGTCATCAATACATTACTCCCACAGATCTGAGTGACAGTATAAAAATGGAGTGCACAGGCTACGCGAGTTATTCGATGAGGAAAACACACGAGTATGTTCTCAAAGATGAAGTAGGCTGAATACAGGACGTTCCAGGCCTGTAAGAGGGAGGTAGCATGGGCAAAAATCCAGGTAAGATACAGTATTCTTCAAGAGGAACTCCACCAAATGATAGGATAGAAGAGTGGGTGTTATGATTGGCAAAAAGCACTTGGCATTTCTGCAAGAATCTTTTGGAAAAAAGAGACAAAGGTAATAGAAACAGTGGAAAACAACTCTGAATGGGAGGTTAATAGGAAAAAAAATGACAACAAAAAAGAAAACTAAAAAAGCCAAGGGAGTTTTGCAAGAAAAAAATAAAATATGTGCATCTGTGCACATGTCTGTATACATATATATATATATATATATATATAT
>NW_009733143.1:611-914 GCF_000703405.1 Apaloderma vittatum | reverse complement strand
CCCGGAGAGCGCCGGCGCGGAGGCGTGCGGCACCGCCGGCAACACCCTCGAGACCGTCACCTGCAACCCCCAGCCCTGCCCCGGTGAGCGACGCCACCGCCACGACACCGCTGTGACACCAGGGGTGGGAGCGCTGCTCCGGGTGCCGGTGGTGGTGCTGGGGCTGGTGCTGGGGTTGGTGTTGATGGTGTCAATGTCGGTGCTGCTGGTGGTGTTGGTGATGATGGTGCTGGTGCTGCTGGTGGTGGTGGTGATGATGGTGCTGGTGCTGCTGGGGGTGTTGGTGGTGCCGGTGGTGCTAGT
>NW_009733143.1:0-245 GCF_000703405.1 Apaloderma vittatum | reverse complement strand
TGCCAGGCTCAGTTCTGGTGCTGTTGTTGGTGCTGCTGGTGGTGTTGATGGTGTTGGTGCTGCTGGTGACGGTGTCAGCGCTGGTGCTGCTGGTGTCGGTGGTGTTGGTGGTGCCAGTGTTGTTGGCATCGGTGGTGTTGGTGCTGGTGACAGTGTCAGTGGTGGTGTCATTGTTGGTGCTGGTGCCGGTGTCGTTGTTGGTGGTGGTGTCACTGTTAGTGCTGGTGACAGTGTTGTTGTTGGTG
>NW_009733142.1:269-603 GCF_000703405.1 Apaloderma vittatum | reverse complement strand
ATAAAAAAGTCAAAATCTGTATTGCAGAGGAGATTTCTGCAGGGGCTTAACACCCTTTGCTGGCAGCATCTCGCGGGCCGGGGCTGGATCTGCTCCTCCTCCTCCAGAGCCGGACGGATGAGATGGGACAGGGGCTCCATGTGCTCTCTGCCCCTTTCCAAGCTGGGGAGGGAAAAATGCTTAAAACAGGGCAGCTTCACTTTTCTGGTTTGCCTGGAGAGACCTCGGAGAGGCCAGAGGAGGAACATTTACCCACCAGCTTCTACCGCCTGGCACGTGGCCGCTCAAACCTATCCAGGGAAACTGAGGCACAGGAAGAGTCACTCAGCTGCGG
>NW_009733142.1:0-242 GCF_000703405.1 Apaloderma vittatum | reverse complement strand
CACCACCCCCACGGCTGCCTCTGAGAAAGGCAGGAGGCTTCCGCAGCGCCCGCAGCATCCGGGCAGGAGGGATTTTTCCTGGTTTTTTTTTCCTCCCCTGGAGGGCGTCACAAAAAAGCATCGCACCAGGCCCATGAATAAACAAGAGAGGAAATTAGGATTGCTCCTGACTGCACACTGACCCTCCGCCGCTGAGGGAAAACTCCCCCCGCCCTCCCTTCTTTTTCCCTTTTTTTTTTTTT
>NW_009733141.1:0-803 GCF_000703405.1 Apaloderma vittatum | reverse complement strand
CGCCGCTCGGTGCCGGCCACCCTCGCCATGGCCGCCCGCTCCCCCGTGCTCCAGCTCTGGCTCTTGCTCCAATCCGCCTGCCTCTGCCTGGCCCAGATCGTAAGTCCTCTGCTCGGTGCCTGGGCTGGGATGCGGGGACAGAGAGGGGACGATGGTCCCCATCTCCCCGACATGCGGCGCTGAGCACCCCGGCTGATTTCCCCAGCACCTTTCACTCGCTTTTCCCAGGGCTGCTTCCATGGTGGGGAGGGGAGGGTGGGAGCAAACCCCAGCCGGGACCCACCGGGGATGTCTCCATGCCAAAAGCTGCCCCCTGCATACCTCGAATTTTGGGACTTCTTAGCTAAAGAAATTTAGTTTTATTTTCTTCCTGAGGCAGGAATAGGGGAACTCTCTGCCATTTCTGCCCCCAGCAGCTGCCAGACCTTCTGCTTGCCACCACCTGGGAAAATGATTCTTTGCTTCTGCTCTGCAGGGACTCACTGTGGAGCCAGGCTGAGGGGGCTAAGGGGGGCTCTGACCCTCCCAGGGCTGCCCTGGGGCTCCACTGAGGGGCAGCGGGGAGGGAAACCAGTGGTGGAAGGGCTGGGGGCCAGGGGTCCCAGTGGGCTTTCCAGACTTACCTGGGGGCACGAGAAAGTGTGACGGTGTCCCTCTGCTCCTCGGGGTGAGTGGGGCAGGCAGCGTTTCTCATGGGATCCTACCCAAAAGAAGAAAACACACTGCCGGCCTTGCAACTGCAAAAATCAGAGTTTTAGGAAAGATTTGGGGAAAAAAAAATCTTCCCGTATGGCTCCTGAGCT
>NW_009733140.1:11019-11956 GCF_000703405.1 Apaloderma vittatum | reverse complement strand
CCAAAGGGATCAATGTGCATTGTAATGAGATAGAAATTTCCCTTCATATGTGCAAAAATCCACAGTTTCTTTACTGTAGAGATCAAAATTCTGGTAACAGATCTTGAACCAAACCAGTCTCCCTACATCCTAGCATCTACCTGTTTACACCAGCCACTTCAAGTGCACAGTACCCTGTTCACATATACAGAATTCAGAAGTTTCTGGCATTTCTCAGAAATTTAATGTTCACCTGCCTTAAATCTTGAAAACAACGGGGAAAGTTCATCCAGGGTATCACACCACTGCTTTTGAGTTATAGCAACAGTTAAATCAACCTCAAATTTTCTCTTCTTCCATGGTGGCAGGAGTCCTTACAGGACTTGTAAACAGCAGTACACAATACTGTAAACAAATAATTTAAGTTCTGCTTTATACAAGATGTTAAGTTAACCCAGGTCTACCAAACAGGTGAAAATGAAAAGGGTGGCTTCACGTAAAATCCTTCCCTTTCCTCCCAGCAATTCTTTTCACTACATAAACAATCCTGAGCTGAAACGTGGGTTGACAAGAGCCTTTTTTTTGCATATAAAAACAATGTTCTAGAGTTGGCTCTCACGTTCTGTCAGGAAGTCAGTTGCTGGAGAGATTCCACTGAAGTATTTCAAACCATTTGTTACTTTGGAGGAGGACTTATAATTTGGTGTGGCGACCAGTTCTAGACCCAGACGCTGAGCTTGCCAAGGAAGCTGATGCTGCTGCATCCTCAGCTTCCTCCAGCTCCTCGTGTAGCTCCTGGCTGACGCTAGACTGGAGAGCAGCAGGAGTCAGCCACTCCTTTGGCAGACAGCTCTGGAGAAACGGGATACAAGAGCTGAAGTAGGCAAGGCGATTCACCCATCGTGGAATCTCTTTTCCACACAGAATCTAAGGGTGGAAGGGAAAAGAAAGGGTTAAT
>NW_009733140.1:242-10988 GCF_000703405.1 Apaloderma vittatum | reverse complement strand
GCAGCAGTAACAGCAGCACAGTACTGTAAATAAAAAGCAAACGCAGCAGCTGCCTTATGATTCCCTTATCACCAAGAGAAACTGCAGGAGCAATCTCACTATTACAAAAAAGCACCCCAAAATCAAGCGGTCAAAAAGACAGTGCCAATACTACCGTTGCGGGGTGTTCCGCATACTCCTGAGGCTGTTCACTGTGGCGGCCTCTGATGACTTTGCACCAGATGTCACTATCTTACGGCCCAGAGGCCCGCACGCACACTTAGGCTCGCTGGAACAAGGCAAGCTACGCAATGCAAAGCTGGTTCCAACTCTTCAAAAATACACAAAGCTGCATTAAATACTTGTTCCTGTGTATCAGTCGTTAAATGGTTTTGTTCTCACTATGCAGGGAGTGAGCTCTTTTACTTAACTACCTCCATATTCACTTCTGGTATTCCTCACTCCAGTGCAAATCTGGAGAAAATCAGAGCTAATGGGAGCACTACCCTGCTGTAAATGAGCAGCATTTTACTTGTCATTATATCCCTGATTTTATAGTCAATTTGAACACTAAATAGGACAAGACATAAAATAGAAACATCATGACCATGCGGTTGAAAAGTGTGGCAAAGTCCTGGCCGTATAGGCCAAATTTCATGCCAGCTGCAGTTTTGTCAGCATCTCACCCTACTTACTTGTACCAGTGTTGGCCATGAATCATCATCTCCAGAAAATTTTCCAGTACCACTGGAAGATCAAACAGTCTACACAAAACGCAGAGGCTATACAGTAAGTGTGCCATTATCTATTTTGAAATGTTAGAACAATTAGAATTTATCTAAAGTTCACCATGGCAAAAATAACCATCCCTTTTTTGGAGTGCTTAAATGAAATGTCAGAGTAAATTCTGACAAGCACAGATTGCTAACTACCAATAAAAATCACAACTGCCATTCCCCTCTTTGTCCTGCAATACTTCTTCCTGACCCTTTCCCTTGTGTTGATACACGTGAGTGATCAGGAATTCAATCATATTGGCAAGCGGATCATGTTAGAAGAAAACTGAGGGGGAAAAAAGCACAGTCCTTTCAGCTCCACAGTCAGATACTTTGCATGACCACTCAGGTATCTACACAACCAGGACGTGGGTGCTGGCAGAGCAATAACTTGATAGAAGCTTCTCAAGCAGAAGATTCTGTGAAACCTCGATGCCTTTGTAATTCTTTAACATTAGGTCATAACTTTGAAAATTATTTTCAGAGTGATAGGTCTGTGGGGAGATACTGATAAAAATAACAAGTGGTTCTATCTTCAGTAGTGATCTCTGAAGCATCTGAAATGATTCTGAAATCCTGTTAATACTTACTACATGTCTCAATTTGGAAAGCACCTCTGCCTGAACACAAACTATGTAAAACATCAATACTTAGCATCTTTGACTGCAAAATCTTGTGTTTTGGACATAAAACCTGAAAAGTGGTGACATTTGCCCAAGGTAACAGTGGTAGGAAGTTGGACATTAGGCCAAACATTCCACAGGACAGGAAGGAGATGACGCTCTGCAGCCACCTGCGAAATACCTTTCTATAGACCTTCACGTTTGTTTACCTCAGATAAAGCTGAAGAAAAGTGATTGCAGTTTTTGTGCATTAGGTGATACGCATTTCCTCTGAATTCTTTTCCAAGCTCTTCTACTATTTTTTCTATGTCATCTTCCATAAAGTCAGTACTGCCTAGAACCACGGCCTCTCTAGAAGAGAAACAGAGTAGAAGGTCATCAGACTTCCATGATACTGGTGGATTACTGCTCATACATTGCTCAGAAATCACCCCACTGCGGGTGGAAAGATCTTTCTGACCTAGAATAATATAGATTCTTTCTGTTCCATTTTAAAGCACCACTTTCATCTTATTCATGATTATTTCCTTGCGGATTGTCCACCTGTAGCTCACAAGTTCTTTGTAACTTAACTCCGACAGACGCTGGATGCAATTTTTTCCTCCTCTGCAGAGGACATGGTTTCTAAGAGACAGCTGAGAACAGGTAAGAGCTTGTAATGCAGGGAGGGATCAAGACAATCACCAGGAGAAAGTTGAAAAGAGATATGGGGAAACCTTAAAGAGCAACATTTTTTCAGCTTTTTCTTTTAATAAAAAATTCCTTGGAAAAATTACCCCATTTTATATCCTGTATGAATAAAAAAAAGATAGCCACAAGTCCCCTTAGTTTGTACACATCTATGGAATTTAATGGTATGTTAAAAATAATGTCATCACCTCTGTCCATCTTTCATTTCTAAGTGAAGAAAACACACTAATCTCTCAGAAAGTCCGAAATCCTGTAGTAGCATTCAACACATCTATCCTCAAAAATAAATGCCAAAAGTTGTCTTATTAATATGCCTTCTCAATAGCAAGAAAATTGGTTATCTTTCTTACTTAAATTTAAATGTTTCCCCCAGTTCAGAAGCATTTCCTGGTGAAATTTCAAATATTCCAGAAAAAGGGTATGGATGACCACCATAAGCAAATTCTGAAAGAGAAAGCTCAGATTTAACAAAAATAATACACAACGACAATAAAGAACAGGAGACTTCACTGACTGGAAGATCACCTCACAAGGATCTAAAGCTAAAAACCAGACATCTTCATTACAAGGTAACAAATGCAAGGAACTGGAAATTAATAGTTTTGTTGGTTATTAGTCGACCCAGGTAAAAACTGACAGGAAATTTCCTACATCGACGTACAAGTTTAACTTGAATAATTTTACAGCAGGTATCTATTGTTTTCATTTTATATGTTACCAGTGTTCTTTCTACATGCTTGTCTTTGAAAGTCCACTTACATATTTATAGATCAGGGATTCAAAGTACTGCACCTTCAAAGGTCTGATGGCACTTCTATTCAGTACACCCTACAGCTCTAAGTGTGGCAGCGAGTAGTGGCCTAATAGGTTTATTATTTTCTTGGTTTGCAAGTGTTCAACTGTCCCGAGTTCCTTCCTATAACAAGAAAGTAAACCAGTCCATGCATCTGAAGTCTGCACGTAGCATCTGACGGCATAAGTACTCAGAGCGCAGGAAAATATCGTGGTGCACTTTAGCTTCCTTCTGTGTCTGTAAGATAACACAGCGTGCCACACCCAGGGCGCAATAAAAAGCTTTAAGCATGACTTCACGCTTCCTTTTCTCAAAACTTGTAACACACCATCCAAGTCTAGCGTTCGGTTTTGTGGATAATCTTTTTTACAACAGGTTAATAAATAAAGTTGATGTACTTTGAAAAATGCAAGTCATTGTTCTAGCAGGGGTATGACCTGCCATGTGAGAAAGCTGTTACAATCTGAACAGGAAGGGAGGCACATGTTTTTGGCACAGCTCAAGAACTAGGATTCAGGCACAGCACTATTCAGAGTCAGGTCTTTCTGGTTTGGATTAAAAAAAAAATAAATCCAAAAACATTTTAGCGATAAGCATTGTATTTTGTCAATTCTGTTGTTTTTGTAACACTTGCAAACCCAATTACAATGGGACCATTATAGCAGCTGAAATATCTATATATTAAGACAACTTTGTGCAACATGGTCTTTGGATCGCACGCCACACCTTCTTGGGTTTCCCCTCACCTCCCCAGCCACAATCCAAAACAAGAACAAAAGCGGATTTTTCTTCTTTAAATGGACCATTCCTAGCAACGCCATCACCTTTGAGTGTCATTACGCTGCCAGGCAGGAACACCTCAGACATGAGCCTGTGCTCAGAAACACCTTCTGGCACCCGCGGGGAACTCAACGTGTCCCCAAAGTACAGCCTATTTAGCAAAATTGGAACACATCGCTGTATTTACCACAAGTGTATCTTTTGCAAACAGTATGCATGACACGTATTCCAAAGAAACTGTCTCTTTAAACCAAACCAACCTACCAGTACAGAAGAGACTGTTTCCTGAGCATTATGCAATTTTACGTGCCTATCTGCAACGGACTATTGTTTCTATAGTGAAAATTTAACTCCTTGCACTAAGTGCTGGCAGAATACTGAGGAAACGTGATTCAGCCTTGCTTACAAGCAGCATGTATTTGTTTTAATAACAGGTATTTCAAAACATAAAGATTTCTATGCCTAGCTGAATAAAGTGCACACTTTTTCATAGTTGCACAGCTTGATATAAGAATGCCAGATGACTACTGGATTATTTATATCCAAGGTTTTGTTCCAGAGGCAGAAGAGATCTGAACTTTAAGAGAAAACTGATGAACAGGTTTCAGGAGCCAGACTTCCCTCATTACCTGAAAAACGTTCTTTAAAAAAACAAACCAGTATTACCAGAACAAAGAACATATTATGCTTTTCTTGCTCGTACCTCGACCATACACCTCGATACCTGAATGGAACACTCCAATTCCAAGGGAAGAAGTATATTCATTCATCCAATACTAGAAGGAAAGAAGAAAACAAAAAAAAGGCCTCTCGTTAGTTTCCAATACAGATTTGTCTTTTGGTAGCACTGACTTATATTTGTCCCACACATCAAAAGCGTAACACTCCAGCACAAAGTGAAAACGTACAGCTTATTTTATGGGAACAGAACATGCCATTAAAATTTGCCAACTGTACACAGTGAATTAGTTCTATTAGTTTCTACTGCAGTGTTTTAGTGCTGTCAACATCTGTCAGCCAAGCAGACCCTGTACCTGGGAGAAATACACATCAGCTTCTGATGTACGTGTGTCCGTACAACAGGTGCAAGTCTTTTGCATAAGTCTAACACCAGTTTCCAATATATTGCTTCTATTGTAGCCTGTAGCCAAGAGATATTAAATGCATTTCAAATAAAACCAGGAAGGGATAATTAAAAAATGCCAAGAAAAAAAAATTCCCCTAGTGCATTCTTTTTCAAAAGCAGCAGCAAGTGCCGATCAGGAGCTAACTATTACCTCCAAGACCTTTAAGATCACAGAATTCTGGAAAAAGGAAAACCTCAAAGTTACTGTCTTTCCTTGGCTACATCACCACCCTCAAACTGTCAGTTTCCAAGCAGTAAAAATTTTCTTGACACATTATTGAAGAGGAACCTCAAAAAAAGGCTAAAAAAACAAAAAAAAGCAACTCAGATGTGTCCTTATAACTGAAATTGGCCAGCAAGTAAAACATCTCAAAAATACAAGGAAAACATTATTTTGTCAGTTAGTTCGTACCAGGATATTTCCTCTCAGGTCATCTGGTCCCAAAGGGCCCCCTGCACACTTCTACAAAGCAGACTTCAAAAAGTCAGCTGGCAGGACACACACTGAGGCAGTACCCCCAGCAAATTAATATTTGTTTAGCCATCAGAAAGCAAAAGAAGCTATCATCTTTACATACAGTAAGTGCTTTCTGATGTGAAGTCACTAATAAAATAGCACAATCAAAGATAAAAATGTAAAAGGTTACAGGTGTCATACTTTAAGATGTGCTAGCTGGAGTTATTGCATAATTTATAGGGCCATGACAAACATTCTGGTGTCTAGTGTTCATTTCTGAAAGCTAGTTTTCTCCCAATAAAAATGATACACTAAACTTTGGACTGAGAATATATTAATGAAAATCAAGACAGGTTAAATGGCAAAAAAGGCAAGTCAGGCCAAAGGTTACAAATTTACAGGCATAACATACAGATGTTTTTGGCTTTTACAGGGATCCTCATTCTAAGTATCATCAACCCTAAAATAAATGGTCCCTCAAATTTGGTTACAAGCAGTTGCCAAACATGACCACATGATTTTTCCAGCTTAAAATTCACAGTTGTGGCAGCAGGCACAGGACACAAGTGACTATCTGGATAACAAGATGCTGAGGATTTGACATTTTCTTCTATAGACAAGCCAGTCGTGGGAAATTTTGTCAACATGAATTAACAGAAGACAGATTTTGCTCCTTATATTTATTTAAAGTTAAGGCTCACTGACATCTCTGGATAATTTTTTGCTTAACACTAAGTTTTTAATTTCTGCCTTTGTCAATGCATTGCTATGTTATCTAGTGAGGTGTGGATGATGATATTAAATTATCTTAGTCTATTTAAAGAGCTTAGCAGTTCTTTCCTTTCTCTGTGCAGAAAAGAGCAGAGAGATAGTCCATATGATCAAACTATATCCAGAAATATGCTGAGTTAGATTCACTTTGTACAGAAAGACACAGGAGGGAAGAAGAAGAGGGGAAGGACGGAGAACAATATTAAGACCATCCTACTAACTTAATGGGTTTGTGAGCATAAAAAAAAATAGATTCTGTCACTGAGGTGAAATCAAAGCCCCCAGGAAAATGGAAGAGCTACTTCAACATAAACTTATTTCGGTTCTGGAGCCAGTTCTATCCCACACTTCAGCAGCTGACCATTTCAAAATAGTTTTAGGTTTATATTTATAGTCAAAACTGTAGGCACATCCAACATACAGTTGTCAGCAAAGGAAGAAAGTATGTTTGCCTAAAGAGAAGGTGCATCCAAATGAACCTTATCTAGAATCGAGCTAGGCAGGGTCCCTGGTGCTCTTTCATCTCCTGGACACTCATCCAGCCAGAAAGCTCTGGGTATGGCCTCTGAATTCCAAATAACCTACACAACACATACGCATTGGATCTGCTGATGCCAAGCAAGGTTATTGCTGCTCTCTGAAAACAGAGCAGAAATTACACAACATATCCCATAAGCAGCCCAAGGAATAAAGCCTAGTTTGTTACTAGGCAGAAAAAGAGAAAAAAAATTACTCGTGTTCCTCCCCTCCCACGAGGCTGTGGAACCTCATGCAAGGTACTGGGAGAAGACAGAAAAGTGAGTCAACTGCCCTCCTCATCGATCTGTACAGAAGCAGACGAACGGGACGGAAGGCTGCTCTGACAAGGTGTTCAGGAAGGCTGGTGCTATCCAAGCAGGCATTCCTCCTTACTGGTTGTGCCACCTAAATACATGGGGCTCACTAGACGACAAAACCTGAGCACTGGTGGCAAATTAAACAAATGTTAGCGGCTTTGGAAGAAGTGCCTAAAGCAACCTGGCACTTTGCTTAATATTTCCAGTAAGAATGGAGTAGGTTAATTGAAGATAAAAGAATTTCAGCTAGGCAGAATTACTTTCCCCCTAGGAACAGTAATTATATCGAATTACTACTTAATTTGCATCAGCTATTGGAGGGTTGGTCAGATTTCCTCATTGAACAAAATGCCTTATCTCACCAAGCAAAGAAAGGCAGGACAAATGCAACTTAAAGTACGCTGAATTTGGCTACAACTGAAAAGGTAGTATAGGACTTAGAAAACAGAGGTTTAATTAAATGACATCCATATAGCCTGCTGGTTCAGTAACATGCCATAAGTTCTGGAATCCTAAACTGATCCCAGAAGCTACATCCTTGTTTCCATTACAAACTAGATTCCTTTCATTTAGTCTTAAAATTAGTTTTCCCATAGTAGAATGTATAGAAGCTGCATAATCCCACATCCTCAATATTTTTCAATAAGTCAATCATGTAAAACAGGAACTCCTATTTAATGCAACTATAAGAAAGAAAATATTGGAGCATTTTTCAACGTGCACAATAAATTCATGTCACTGAAATGAAAGAAAAACACTAATCCCAGTACTTCATTACTTCCTTCAGAGCTTTCATTTATGTTAGCAGTTTAGATCCTTATAGCCTTATTTGACAAAGGAAAAACCAGGATGCTACTTTGGGCACAAAAAAAAGCAGTTAGTTAAAATGAAACTATGAAGTACTCCGGTTCTCGAAACACAATATCAAAGTTTTCACCCTACCCTTTTAATGATCATAAAAGATTTTTCAAAGGCATGAATTGCAGCACATAAACATGCCCTTAAGCTTCTCTCCCTTTGTAAAGTTACCAGTACTTCAAAGTCCACTTTCTTGTACAGCAGCATCCCCCACTCCCTTACCCTTTGCTTTTATCAAAGATTTTCACTTTTTCAAGCTCTAAGGACAATGGAAGGGTATATGCTCCAAAACCAACCAACTCAGTCCTGTAAGGAGTTTCAACAGTAGCAAGGTCACCTGGTATTCCTCCCGCACACCTAAGCGATTGTCTGGGAAACGAAGCTACAGTTAGCACTCAAGTTACAATAAAGCTGTTCACATGACTGCTGCAATTCTAGTAGTGATGATTCTGTTAAACAGGTGCCTAAAAGTGGTCTCTTGTTCCAAAAGAGAAACAAAAAACCCCAATCCCAAATATAAATGACAAAAAAACCCCTAGCCCACTTCCAAATGACATGAAATGTCGGAAGCAAACTGCAAACCTGCTAGAGCCTCAATATACAGTGGGCAGGATCCAATGAATAAACAGAACTAAGCAGCTACTACAAAAGACTCTTCCCTTCTCCCCCCAACTCTTAGTGCCCCCAGACAACGCAGCAGCATTGATTTCAGCAGGTTGTCTAGATGCAGTAATGTAACTGCTATGCAACATGAAAGTGAGGCCTTAGTTTAAGGTCCTGCTTCAAACAAGTTTAAAATGGGCTGAGACATCATTCAGCGAACGAGTCTGAGCAGGATGTACACTGACAGTGTCTTTCAGACACTGTGGGAACCTCCACTTCTCCTCCCAGTTTAAAAGAAACCAGTTTCTCTAATGGTCAAATAATGTAGGCATCGTTATAAAACAATATACAAGGCTGAAGTAGGATACAGAAATATTTTGCTTAGCGGTTTGAGCTTACACTACGTATAATCTGTGGTGATGTACAGCTTCAACAAATACCACAAGTGCACAGTGATGCACAAAGAGCCAGACCTGCATGTTATCCAACGTCTGCAAATAAATGTGCTCGCTCGCTTGCTTCTTTCGGAAAATAAGTTCCTTCCAGGGATGGTGGCTTTAGAGACTATGCTACTTTGTGATGTAGGCAGCGCCCTGCTAACCACGACAGGACAACTAGCGGCACCCAATGTGTCCTAAGGAAAAGTATGACACTAGTTTTTAGCAGCACAACCTTCCTGTAGCCTTTTTTCCCCACCTGCCCTCCTATCAACTGTCAGCCTTCCTAGGATGGCTGGACTAAACCCAATCACAGTAATTCAGTTCTGGAGGAAAAAGAAAGGACAATATGGGTCGCAGCAAAAAAATCTAACGAGTAAGAGATGAAGCAGAACCACGTGAATGAAAGAGTAGACTACCACAAGAGAAAAAGGACAGGCACGCTGGAGTCACACCCCACCAACGCCATCATCCAAGTGGGAACAGTTTCTCGCAGAGGCCATGGCATTACTTTTTGGGCAGGCACTTACACAGGAGAGAGTCCATCCTGTTAGTTTTCACAGCCTGACTGTGAATTTGGCCCAGGTGACACACTGCATGGGTAAGCAAGTCTTCCGGAGAACACTGGGTCTTCCATTCTGAGTCAGAAGTGCGTCAAGCCTTGACTTCAAAGATACTGCCTTATGCAAGAATCCTGAAACCAAAGTCCTACTTCTTTCTTTGTACAAATATTTATAGTTAATATATGTAAACCCATCTTTTTTCATGCTAAAAGAGCTTCTCCAATGTATATTTTTTAACTGTAATCCAGAGAAGGCACACATATGCAT
The DNA here is from genome assembly GCF_000703405.1 of Apaloderma vittatum. NCBI lineage: Eukaryota > Metazoa > Chordata > Aves > Trogoniformes > Trogonidae > Apaloderma > Apaloderma vittatum. The sequence continues at coordinate 1,429 of NW_009733140.1, read as the reverse complement.
GTGACAGAGCATCTTTCCCTCCTTAAGTCGAGTATAAATAAGGCACACTGACTTCTTGTCGTATTGGCACCATGTATGAACTCAACCAGGTGAGCAAAGATCATTTTTTTTGCCTCCTCTCTCAGCAAAATGGCAGTGCATAGACTGCTCCTGTTTCCAACCTCCTCTCATTCTCTACAATAAGGGAAAAATCAAGTACAAGGAACAGGTTATATTTGCTGGAGAGAGAACTTAGACACAAGAGGGGGTAAAAAAAAAATCCTGTAACAGAGACATTGATTTCTCTAAGTATTAGGGTGAAAGAAAACAACAAGAATCAGAGTAGTGCATATAATCCCATATACAATTCTAATTTCAAGCCAGATAGCTCCCTATTGATTGCTATTAAATAGTCCAGCATTTGAGCCTGAGTATTTCCAAGCAAACAAGTTACATTTTCTCTCTGCCAGCAGTCACTGACTCTACAGTACACACCTTCACCCTTTTAAAACACCAGAAGTTCACTTTAAGGTGGTGGTGGTAGGAAAGCTGACCCAAAATAAGCTAAGCAATGCAAACACAGTTACCTGAAGCAAGCTGTCAATCTTATTGTCCCCCTCTGTTAGTAGACTCAAAATGTGGTCAGAGAACTAGTGCTACTTGTCCTAATTTCCAGTGATTGAAACGCATTAACGGATAATATTTTCTTAATATTGCTTAATCGCATGCCCTAGTCTATGCAGGTACTTACACCTCATTTGTTACCATGGCATTTGAGCAGCTTCCAGCTGAATATAAGACAATACAACAGTTGCTGTAGGTGTCACGGAAAGATTCCCTCCCTGGCAGTGTTCCAGGCCAGGCTGGATGGGGCTTTGAGCAACACGGTCTAGCAGGAGGTGTCCCTGCCCATGGCAGGGGGGTTGGAACTGGATGGTCTTTAAGGTCCTTTCCAACTCAAACCATTCTGTGATTCCACGATTCCCCAGAAGGGAGGGGAGCGGAGCTCTCAGGACTGCAAATCAGGCTGGAGCAATTCCTTTATTTCTACCAAGTTGCATCCCTACCACACCTGTTCAACAATTCTGGTCTAGAAAAAACACATTAGTGACACAGCACTAAAACCCCCTCCTTAACGCGGCCGAGGCAGTGGCTAACCCCAACTACTATCCCGCTGAAAAATCAGTCACTTTTCTAGTTTTCAGGAG
>NW_009733140.1:0-227 GCF_000703405.1 Apaloderma vittatum | reverse complement strand
CCCTGGTGCTGAACCCTGGGGGCAACACCAGAGGGCAAAGCACATCTCGGGGAAATTCACGCTTCGTTCGCAGCCGGGTCAGGGGAAGAAGAGTTTCCCCGGAAGACAGGGGCTGGACCCACGTGTCACCGCAACACCCGGCCCGGCGCCGCAGCAAACTTTTGCTGCAGGTCACAAACGGCGCGGAGAACGGGACAGACCTCCCGAATTATCCCCCACACACACCC
>NW_009733139.1:0-14281 GCF_000703405.1 Apaloderma vittatum | reverse complement strand
CGGGAGCGGAGCGACGAGGAAAGCCGGTCTCGTCCTTCCTCACCTCGCTACAGGAGAGGAGGCCGCGGGTCAGTCCCCGAGGCCACCTGCGTGGTAGCTGAGGCTCTTCTGCACCCTTCCCCGGTCTTCAAAGGGAAAATTACCGAAGCAGATGCTTCCCCAGAGCGCCGGGGTTGGGCAGCTTCCCCTGCAGGGTACCGAGCGGCTCACGGCACCGTCCGAAGGCTGGGAACGAGGTTGCAGAAGCTGGGAAGGACAAGTTTATTCCTGCTATGTGCTCGAGCTCGGTTGTCGCTGAGATTTAGAAATAACCAAAGCAGTGGAAACCTTAGTAACATCCTAAGCAAATAACATGGATACAAAAGTCCAATAAACTGCCAACACAGTTAATTGAAGTTAACTTCAGGTAATAGAAGTTAAAGGCATGAAACAGACAAGACTACCCTTTATATAGGTGGTTCTTGATGTGTCTCATAGCACACCAGAAAGAGAGACAACACAGCTTCGGAGTCTTACATGCCTATATGTAGTTCCTATGTTAATTGATGCTGGGAAATGTCCTTTTCTCACCTTCATGAGTTAAAGTTGCTAAGGGAAAAAAACCCCATGCCTATCTGCTGCAGGAGTGCTGTATACAGCTTTGTTGTAGCTTTGTTAGGCTATTTTGATTAGCAATGCTTTTAGAGAATCATAGAATCATTAAGGTTGGCAAAGATTTCTAGCACTACTGCATGCATATGTGTTTGCCCCCGTGCTGTTGACATGCTGAAGCTGACCTAAGATGATCATTTTAGACTGTACAATGCACGTCCCTATTGAATTAAGTCTTCGCCTTGATTTTTGTCTCCAAATGTTTGTCATATAAACTCTATTGATTAAGCCCCATCACTTTTACTTCATAAAGCTTCAGCTGAGCTCACTGTCAGTTTTTCTTCAGAAAAAACCCATATCTTCTGCTATCTGACTTCAAATATGTGCCATTAAAAGAAAAGAAAGAGCATGCCTTCCTCCTAGCCCAGTATCCCAATCTGCCACACCTTCCTGATTCTGTACTTCTGCCTCCCGCCTCCTGCTCCTGCCCTGGCACTAGCCCACAGGCACACCAGCCCAGAAAGATGGGTGACACAAGTTTCATGGCTGTCAGTGACGCAGGAACAAGGGACTCATTTCCGTGCAGCTCTCCATACCTGCACAATGCGTGATGAAATGAAGGGGAAGCAGCCCAGCCCTGTCCTCATATTCCTGATGAGTGTCCTCTTTCCAAGGTGTGAGCCGTACCTAAGTGGTGCGTAATTTACCTTATGGGCAAGTTTCATTCTCTGCTATCACATTTCATTTGCACGTCTCTAACCTTAGGTAGAGAAAACAACACTGCCAGCATTTGGAACTGATGGCAAGTTGCCTGGTACAGCTTCCCAAATGGTTGTTACTGATGCATTCCACTATCAGCAAGAATCCCTGTCATCATCTCTGCTTGGTAATTTAAATAAAACATCCTCTTCAGAACCTGAAATGAGATTAGGTTCCTATTATGCCTGATGCTGTACAAAATTATAATGGATTATGGTCGGTTTCCAGCCTGAACAAGTTTATGAGTTAATTATATTGCAGAATGGCCTGTAAATCCTATATTTGTTTTAAAAAAAATCTGTACTGACCTTTTGCAGCAGCAGTAGTTAACCTCATAGCATATGTTTTAAATAAACAGTGCACTAGTGAAATGAGCTGATGTTATTATTTTAAAGTACAGTCTTTAATTGAGTATTATCTTCAAATACATAATCTTTCTAACTTCAGCCAGATGACTTTGAAATTATGAAGAGCTATAAAGAGTAAAAAAGGGCATAAAATAAACTGGCAATATTTTGTTCGGATGAAGAAATACAAGTCTACAGAAGGAAAGATATTAAAAATAAGAAAATCTATGGAGTTTGAGGTCAGCAACTAGCTCTGACAGAATCCGATAGATTTTCATTTGGAAAATGAGGTGATTGTTGAACAAACAATCTTCATTGTCTCCTCTTCCTCCTCATTTTACAATTCAAAATTGCCTTCATTGCTTTTTGAAACCATGCAGAAGAAAAAAAAAACGCACAAAGGGATCCTGATGGCAAATAGTCATCAAAGGCAAGGAGACAGAAGGGGAGTTATAAAGATGAGTGAAACATCATATAACAATAGTTGTGAAATGCAGTATCAGAAAATTGGGAAAGTGATCCTGGCTTCTCCCAGAGTTTTAGCAGCTTTTCTTCTCACTTGTTTTTTTCTGCTCCTGTCACTGTCCACATCAGTACTCTAGGTTCTGCTTTCCTTCTTCTCATTATTCCAGTCTGCTGTTTAGACAAAAAGGAGATCGAGCAACAAGCACATGGTCTTATGGCATAGTCCTTACACAGCATCATAGACAGTGGTAACCCACTGGGGAATAAGGGTCATCCACTTCCATACAAGAAAACAAAACTATAAAGTCAGATTATGCAATGGGACTCAAAAAAGAAGCTGTCAGTTGAACACATTCAGAGCATATACTCTTTCTAATCTGTCGAGGACTGGTAAAAAACACCTCAAAGGACAAACAGAAACTCAGTAGAAGTTCCTTTTCTCTACTGCTTTGGCTGCAGTGAGTTTGGAGCAAAAGGTATCAATGAAAGATGTTAAGATGCCCCTAGGATATGACTCAGTTTGAAACTTAGCTAAATGTATAAACTTCTTAAGCTAGGTGTCCCACAGATGGGTTATCTAGTGCCATTTTAGATGCCCAGACGTGTGCCACCTGGCTCTCAGCTGCTGCTTCATTGGTGCTGAATGTTAGCCCCATGTAGTCATCTCCAGCCACCTTAGGTGGCAAGGGGCAAATAATTCATATCCTCTAAATATCCACTGGCTACACCCTGATCTCAAACAGCCATTCTGGCTGTAGCTATAATCAGTGCTTACACATAATTATAAACACCTCCCTGTACACATTAAAGAATCTTAATCTTGAAACTCGTCCCTCAGTCTAGGTCTTTCAGGATGTACCACAGCTTTCCTACACTTGTCTATGGTAGTCTGGCACCTGCATTTTTCTGAGATACTGATTCTGCCTTTTGCTCTTTAGCCTGGTCCCTTGGAGTTGGTACTTGCATTACAGAAAATCTACAGCTGTATGCAGTAGGGATCAAGTTTTACCTCCAGCTACAGCATGAATAAACAGAGGTACGGTAGAAGAAGCCTTGGCTTCTGTTGTAAGAAACAATGAAGACTGACATAGCAAACTGCAGAGATATCAGACACACAAGTCCTCTTTCTCTTCTCCTTCCTCCAAACACAAGCTTTAGCTTTAAATATTTTTTCTGACCAGGGCTTTAAGTTTATAGACAAAATCAAAAAGGATTTGAGATAAACAAACGTCAGAATAGATTACAACATCTCAAAGCTGCAGCACGTTTGTACTAGTAGAAGAAGCTATTCTTGCTCTGCAAAAACCATAACAATAGGATAAAAAGAGGGAAAAGGGTTACTACTATTGCATGCGTTAAAATATGCAGCTGCTATAACAATCACTGTGTTGCACTTGTTTCCTACAGAATATTTGCTGTGCAATTCTTTTCTTTTGTTTTTACCCATGTAGAGCCTAATTCAATTGCCTGCTGCATGTAGTGAAAAATTGACCTCTCTTTTCAGTAGGCTATGGGACGTCTGCTGATATTTTACTGCTAGTTACGTGCTTTCTGTAGCTATTTGTTCTTTTACTGTTTGTCAGCCAGAAAATATGCAGCTTACTATAGGACAGAATGACTTTTTTTAGAAGGCACTAAAAATTTGAGTAACCTTCAAGCCTAATAGTAATTTTACATACTGTTAGCAGAAAAAGAAGACAAAATTATTAGAGTTGTTATGTGGCTGCTCGTTAATTCTGTATAGAAGAGTTACTACATCTAATTTTCCTGATAAAACGTTCATAATAGTGAGGTAGAAATTAACTCCATTATGAATAGTACAAAATTTTACTCTACAGCTTTTTGCTGAACAGAGATCTCAACTTAGCAGGATCTACAGTTTTAAAATTGGCCTTGTGAAAGCATGTAAGCGTAGGTGAAGAAAACTGAGAATGTACACTAAGATTTTTCACTCATCCCAAGTACGTAAGCATATGTTGTGTCTGTAAGCAGACCTACTAATTTCTTTGGAAACAAGCAAACAGAAGAGTATATGGAACCTCAGGATTGTCAGAGAAAGGAAAACAAAAGAACAAAATATAAAACATTGCAACACCTATGGATATCTGGAGTTGGAGTAATCAGTGCTGTTACTGCCCTCCCTCTTCCCTTTGTTTCTAACTCCTTTTATGGAGTAGGAATAAAAAAGATACAGAGCAAGACAGAAAGGCTGTTCAAAGGTGTGGAGCAGCCCCTTGTACACACAAATCAAACAGGCAAAGATTCCACAGATTTCAATAAATACTACTGAGGAATTCAGCATAGTATCTCCCATATGTAGCCTTTGGCTTAGGCGTATATCCCTGTGGGCTAGAAAAATAATCTAAAAAATATTGATATGACATTTCTCTCCTCTACTGTTGGCCACTAGCTTAGGTAGATATTTGATCTCACCTGTAGTTGCATCCTTATGTTTTTTTCTATTTAAAAACTGATACACATTCTGCATAACGTTGTAAAGCATCATCTCCTTTGTGTGAAAATTAGACAATTGTCTGTGAAGAAATTCTTTTCAGAAGCAGGGAGCAACTATTTCATCATACCTGAGGAACAGTGTGGACAGAGTCTTCTTTCCAAGTCAGTTACAGGCAATTTTCAAATGCTTGTCGGCATCACATAACAAACACACATTAAAGAGTGTGTCCTGGGAAAAAAGTTGTGGAAACAACTGTGTTGAGTCACAGAATGGTATATCTATTTAAACTGGGAATGTGCCCAAGCCAGCTGTTTAAAAAAATTAGAAAATAAGAAGACAAATAGGAGCTATGTGGATGTTGAAGAATATTAATGAGAAATGATACAGCTTACAATATTTTATACAGTGCTCTTGAAGGCTGTGGTCATTCCTGATACAAGTCTACTGTAGATGTCCTGGAACAAAAGATCCCATGAGTTATGACTAGTTTCACAGCTTTCCTGAACCAGCGGTAGGAAAATACATAGATCAACGGATTGCAGGCAGAATTGAAGTAAGCGAACCAAACTAGGATGTTAAACAGGACCGGGGGGGTAATGAAATCCAGAATACTGTTAACCATGGTGTCAATAGTAAAGGGCAACCAGCACAGGAGGTAGACTCCTACAGCTATCCCAAGAGTTTTTGCTGCTTTCCTTTCACTCTTGGATGCTCCTATGGGTGGCTGAGACCTGATACTCCTACACGTGTTGTTTATCAGCCTGGCTTGCTTGTTAGCCACAGCAAATATTTTTATGTACAAAACTATCATTACAAGGCAAGGGAAGAAGAATACTGGAAAGTTTAACCACCCCCAAATCTTGTTGAACAGTGGTTGACAACTACCAAGACAGAGCACATCCCGCAGAAAATGACCCTGTCCTTCTGCAATCACTTTAGGGTAGAGAAAGACAGAGGTATAAGCCATGGGTACTGCCCACCCCACCCCAATGTAAATGTAGGCCACTCTTATGGTGAACTTGATGGGGTAGAGCAAAGGGTCACAGATGGCGCAGTGCCGATCAATGGAAATGAAACACAGATGGAATATGGAGGTCAAGCAAAAGAGTGTGTCCAGAAAGGTGTGCAGCATACAGAAGTCATCTCCAAAATACCAGCAGCCCTCTACGGACCGGATGGTGCTGAAGGGCAGCACGGTCACCCCCAGGAGGAGGTCGGCAAGGGCCAAGGAGAGGAGCAGGAGGTTGGTGGGGGTGTGCAGGGCTTTGAAATGGAAAATGATGACAACAACAAGCAGGTTCCCCAGCACCGTGATCAGCATGCCCAAGGCACAGGCCAGATACATGGCCACCTGGATGCCGAAGGGGTGTAAGGTCCTGTAGCAGGAGTCGTTCGCCTCGTAACACAAAGTGATGAGTGTCCCCTCCTCAGCACTGGTGCCCTGGGCTGAACTCATGTCAGCCTGCCCAGGTCCCACGGCCTCCCCTGGCTCTGCCACAAGCCTGGAAAAGGATTCACCTTCCAGCAGAGGTGCCCTGAAGAACAGGTAATAAAAAGGCAGGTTAGAAGGAGAGATGTCTTTTAATCAAATTAAAGCCACCAGACACTTTCTGTATTTCAGGTGAAAACATGAGCCTGATTTATCTGCTTTGTATTTCTGTTGGATTAAAGCAGCTCCAGATCAGTGTATTCAATTTTTGTCGCATCACTTTTTATACTATATTTTGGTTTTCTTTCAGCCAATATCATGAGTAGGACAAGAAATGCAGCAAATCCAGAGGTGTGTGGGCAAGTAGGCAATAAAGAGAAGGTCTGCTTCAGAAGGAGAACCAGTGCTCAGTAACAAGTGCTGCAAGCCAAAGCTCCTTAAGGGATTTGAAAGCTGACTCTGGTAAAATGGTACAGTAGTTCTTGTGGATTTCCCTGGAAATGAAGTTCCAGTTTGGTTATGATTCTTTTTATTAAGTAGAAGCTGTAAAGTGATTATCCTAAAATGAGTAATACATGATTGCAAAGCAAACGCCCCCCAGGGCAAGTTACTCATTTTATAGTGTTCTAGCTATGAAGATATATATGGATATGCATTGTATCGATGACATAAAAATTCAGTAAGGCAAACAGAAATATTGTTATACACCCCAAAGATTGATCTTGCTTTTTACTTATGAAATTGCTATTCAGATTTGAAGTTATTTAGTTTTTAGTTTGAACTGTAAGAAACATATTATATTAATAGATTATAATGGATTATTCCAACAGTCTTTTTTAATAAATCAGATAACTGAACAGTATGATTTTTAACAGTAAGACAACTACATTTAAATATATTCTGCATTTCTATATGTACTTTTGTTTTTGAAATGACTACTGTCATAGCTAGAAATTATTCCCACCTTTCCCATCCTTCCCAGTAGCAGCAAAGCATAAACTTTTAAATCAGGAATACTTACAGCAATATATCTTATTTTGTAGAGAGGGAGCTGTACTGCAGTGTGCTGAAATCCTTTTCTGAGTACATGTCTACTGCCTGCATGGAAAGTGTAAGATGTTATATAAACTAGGAGAGAGAGTCCCTATAGGTGTCCAGTACACCTTAGGGGCATAGAGAGACTGTTGTGTATTTGGCAAGAACTGCCGTTTTCTGGGAAGTTTAAATGCACACATGCTCAGCTGCTCTTGAATCTCTGAAGATTTATGTCATACTTTGCTGTGAATTTTCTTTCTTCAGGTGTTCCTGCAAGAAGATGCAGCTACTGACAGTTCATTCTGGGGCATCAGTGACCCTCACCCTATGGAGGCCTCCCTTGCTTTCGCCTGAGCTTCGGTCTTTCCGAAACTGTGGGCTTCACTTCAGAAAAATGTAGATCAGGTACCTCTTGATTTTCCTTGCTTCCCCCCCAGCAGTCTCCATTTCTATCCCACAGTATAAGCTGGTAGAAGAGGTGAGTACAGAGACCTTCACCCCTGGATGACTTTGTGCTATTTTTTTGATGCAGTGGAACAGCTTGTTTAAATATAGATATTACAAATATCACTCAGAGAAGTCCTGGATTTTTCATCTTAGACAGGATACGGGGTTTTAAAACAAGCTTCTCGTTTCTCCATGAAATTTTCCCTGGTGCTCAGATCCTCCACGCTTGGCTCCTGCTCAGTCAGGGCAAGCTCATACCAGCTCCCTAAGGGACTCTGAAGGTATATCTCTCAGAGCTTGTCTTTTTCTTCCTTGCCCTGCAATTAGTTTTGCACAGCTCTCCAAGATGATCGCTGTCCTTCCTCTTCATCATTTAAGAAGCTGCCTGCTGCCCAGCTGCCTTCCCTTTCCTCATGATGTTTTCACTTCACTGTGTACTGAAGTCTGAGGCAATTTTCTGAAATGAATTTTTAATACGAGAGAAAACTGAAGTCAGCATCAATTTCCATATTATACTGGTTTATGTAAGGACATGAGTAGCAGGTATTACTACAGGTATTTAAGAACTCCTGCAAGAACAAGATTATTTTCTTTTTCAGTTTTGCTTCAGCAACAGTTTAAGATATTTCCACACTACTAAAAACCCCAGTGCAGAAAGGTATAAATTTGGCATAGTTCTCTGAAATACTTTATTTAGTTGGAGAATTGCTGTAAAACTTCAAAGAGATTTGTTTCTCCTTTTCCTATTTTCACATTTAATAACCAAACATTTATATTAAGATCATCAGAGACTTTTGGATAGCTCTTTATATGAACAAAGGTTTATTGTCCTTGGTGTTCTGACATTTTCGTTAGTTTTCATTCTTTCTTTATTTTATATGCAATAAGTATAATTCTCATCCAAAGAGTTTGTCACGCAAATTTCCAGTAAAATCACGTCCTTGTCAAGATACTTACCCTGCCTAGCAAGCGAGCTAGTGTGATGCTTCTGAAGTGATTATCATCATCCTCAAATGAAACAATGTGTAACAAAACAATCTCACTTACCCTTCCTGCACACATTACTTGTTGAAATCACTTTGCATTTTTTCCCCTCTCTTTTTACCTGGTCATGGGAAAAGAGACCAGTTCACAGTTAAGAGAAGCCTCAAATAGTGACAGTGTAGATCTTTATACTTTGGAACAAGAAGAGCTTTTTCACATGTACCAACTTCAAAAGTAATAATATTATTATAAAATAAAAAATGCCAATCATACTCAAAATGTTCCTTCTCTTTATACTTTCTCCTACAGAAAAAATTGCTGGATATAGTCTCAAGCTGAACTTTTGTTGAATGTACTGTGCAGCCTAGTAATTCACAGAAAAACACACAAAAAATATAGCAGCAAAAGTGTTCTGTCTGATATGGTTTGTTGTGCAGTGAAGACATGCACGTAATCTCTAAGATCTAAATTCCTCTAAGTAACTTCTGAGTTCCTTAAAATAGAACAAGACAGTTTCAAAGGATTATGGGCTTTCTCAGAGGGCCATCATCAGTGTCCCTTTGCTGTGAAATTCTTCCTCACTGCTTCCAAAAGAGTCAGTCAGAGATCCCTAAATAGAGTATAATAGTATAAGACGGCTATGGGCTTACTGACATGACCTACACTGGGCTAGAGAACCTAAACCTTGTATCTTCCCTCATGTCTATTACAGCTGCATAACTCATAGTGTAGACTTTTCCTCTTCCTTGTAGCAGTGAGAAGTGATCATCTTAGAAGAAATCAGTGTATCATATACGAGCGTTTTACCATTACTGCAGAGTGGCAGAAATGTTTGTAGAGTAAATACTCACCAGGTCCAGCTTAAAATTCTGCTAGGTGTAGTGCACCCCACCTCCAGGCATCCAGGAGGTCTCCACAGAGTGTAGTATGTGTTTTTAATTCCGATTTCTTACACAAATAGCAGCATTTGGCCTTCAGCTTTGTAGCTATGGAAAATTCTCATTCACAGCAGTCACAAGAAATTGTTTTACATGCTGCATCTCATTTTCACGTAACTTTTGTTTCTATGTTTTCCTGCTCTTGGTTACATTGGTCTGTGTTCTGTTCATTCAAGTATTTATATAGGACACACCTATACAGGCAGTTTTAGAAGTAATACCTCTATAAGTTAACTGTGGCAGCTTAAACTGTGTTAAAACTAGAATTGAAGAGGGAGAGAAAAGAACTCACTGGTGTTGTCCCCATCTGTAATATCTTTGTCCAAATTAGTCAGCTGAGTGTTTAAAATCGAGGAAATTATGGATTAGAGAAAGAGTAAAAAAATGGTATTTTAGTTCAGGAAATTAATAAAAAGAATTAATAAATTCAAAAATATTATCTGTTAACTTTGAATTAACAACTCATATACTTGTTTCTGTCTAGGTTTGTCTTAATACCCCCCAAACATGTTTTTCTTTCAATTTATTGATTGTGTTATCCTCTTATTATCTCATTTTTTTCCCATTTATGTAAAATTAGAAATTAGAAATTAATAGTATCATAATAAAGCAAAAAATCCCAACAGTTCATCATCTTCAAAACATTCCCTCTCATAATTTTTTTCTGTCCAAACTTTTTTTCCTGAATGTGACCTCAAAGTGCAGTTTTTGTAATTTAGTGATGCAGCAGAGGAATAGAAAAAGGTGTGACAGAAAAAGTCAAAATACACACAAGAAAAAACTTGAATGTGATATACTCTAGTTCAAGAGTTCTCTGCAGAAGAATTAATTAATGACAGGTGTTAAAGGTAGTCCCAAGACTGCAGAAGAACTGCAGGTACAACTGATATAGCCCTTCCCTAGAGCTCCTGATTCCTTTCGGTGTTTGTTTGCAGTGAACAAAACACATGTCAGCTGGGAATACTCTAACCAAAACAAGCAATGTGTTAATAGAACTTGTTAATTCACATTTCAGAAGAAAAACTAGAAACTTAAGGTATTTTAAAATGGTTAAAAAGTAAGGGAGAGGGAGAAGTAAGGTGTTGTTCTGCACAGCACTGGCAGAATCGAATGAAGAGTTAATATTGAAATACAAGCCACCAAGTAGTCCAGCCTTTGGCCATCTCAGCGTGGCCCATGCAAAGCTGCTTTTTTATACTGGGCCATTTTTTTAGTGCATGAATTGGACAGAGGTGGCTGAACTCCACTGAGCACAAGCAGCTACTGCCACCCTGGGTAATGCAAGAAGCAGGAGAGGACGTGGCAGATTAAGTAATTCTTCCCCATCGTCTGTCTTCTGCTGGCTCGTGGCACTTGCACAGCAATGACCTGCAGCCAGACTGCTGACCCCAGACTGGGCAGGTATCACTCACACCCTGCAATTTCCACCAAAAGAAACAGAAATGGCCAATATAATTGCCCACAATTTCGTCCTTGATTGGCTGGTGTGGGGCCTGCGAGACTACAGGGTATGTTCTGGTCCAAGGCTGCTCCATGGGCATCAGACATCACTTCTGAACCCTGTAGGAACACATTTCCTCCCTGTCTGACTTGGGGTGTGGCACTGCTGGTAGTGTTACTTGAATAACGTCCTGATTCCTGCTAAGTTGTCACAGCAAGGAATAAAAATCACTTTTTTTCCCATAATAATATTAGAAAAACCAGATGCACTGGAATGTCCTGCATCAACAAATAGGAGCACACTCTTTTGTACTCGCAGAACAGAGCAGCTGCATGGCAGCACCTGACCGTCACTTTGGTGTCCTGGCTGTGGGGAGGGGGCACAGTGCAGTAACCATTGGGAAGACAAAATTGAAGCTTTGCCCGGGAATCCTTTGACAAATATGATGGGAGCTTTTATTTAGATTTGATTCACTCTCTTAAAAAAAAAAAAAAAAGACCTTTATTTGCTCTGAGGGAATGCACTCACCTTCACAGATGACTATTTTGACAATAGCTTGTTTTCATAAGAAAAGCAGGGCAGCAGGTGGAGAGAGAGGCAGTTGTTTGTAGGCTAGACCACCATATCCTAAATCAGCCAATGTGTAAAATATTTTTCAGTTATAGAATGAAAAATTACATTTATAAAAGCAAGCCAAGGTTGGTTTTCCAGCACTTGTAAGACTGTCTGAAGTTCTTTGAGCACATAAAGACAATGGAGTGTTTTCAGCTGCAAAAAGTGCTTTGGCTCCATTCTGGTCCCCTTGTTAATTTGGAAAGTTTGGCTAACAGATTTGGATGACTAGGATACTAATTTTCAGACAATAAATGATTACCTCATGCAGCTTAAACCTGAGAAATCATGCTGGCCCTTGTACACAATGGTTGTTCAGAGTCGTGGTCACATATGTTGTGTCTTTGTGCCCAGGGCAGAGAATCCAGGTAATGTATCCTGTATATGTTGTCAGTGTGCTGGCTCATTTCCTGGCATCCGGACACAATATTTCCTAGGATATTGTATTATCTTGCTGAATGTAAGTTCACCCATAGGTTACCTATTATTGTATTTGATAATATATGCAAATATTGTAAAGATAAAATAACCCATATAAAGGTAACATTTTCTAAAAGTAATTCCAGGAGTTGCTAATTCATTTATAAATAATGTGACTAGTTAACCAAGCTTTTACAGGAAGGTAGTAGAGTACATTAAAAATAAAAGAGTCTGAATATTGCACCTGCAATGACCGTTTTCAAAGGTTTTTTAAACAAAGGAACTGTGAATTCGTAGGACTACATGCAAAGTTGAAGTAATCCAGCCAGAAGGTGGCATTGCACAAGTTCTTGGATGCTGAGAAGTTAATAAAAACATCAAATATTTTGAGTAACGCAGCCAACACCACCAACAAAACCAATTAAACAATCAACCAAAAAAACCCCAAATTTCCATGATTGCACTTGATATTTCTGTTACATTGTTCTGTTTTTTTGAAGGAATTCTGATTCTTGCATCTGATTGTGACACACAGAGAATTTTAGTAATATTTCTGGAATGTTTTCTTGCTGCAGAAAATGTGTGGACTTATACCTCTGCCATCCCTGTGCTTGGAAAAGAGGAAGAAAAGGGAGAATCCAGAACTTCTAAGCATTTGTTAATTATGAAACATGGAAACTGCTGCAGGCAATAAGCACTATATATTGTCCAGTAATATCAGTATTTAGCCTGGAGAAAACTGCTAAAGGCAAACAAGAATGAAACTAAGCAGGTATCTAAGAAAATCACTTCTATCCTAGGGATGGTAATTTTGATGCTGTAATGCAGTTGGTCAAAGATGGTATGATTAGAATCAAGAGAAAGAAATCAGACAAAAAAGAGAAGTGCTACACACAACCACACAACTACACCATAAGATGTTTGCAGGGCAGAGCCCTGACATGCCAGCATGGTTTGATGGAGCTGGCTGTGCTGTGGGGCATAATGTGACATTGAGGGAAAGTCAGTTTTGACCATGGAGCTGACCAGAAACGTAGTGGGAGAGTGGAGCACTGAGAAGCAGTCACAGACACATATCCACCCCATTTTGGACAGGATGGTTCAGCTGTGTGCATATGCATGGCACAGAGGCAAAGCCCCCGCCTTGCATTTCTATGCCCTAAAATCTTAGCAAAGTCAAAGCAATGCTACACCAGTGGTGAGCTCCAGAGGCTGGATGAAGTAATGATTTGGCAGCATGAAGTATTTGCCAAAGTACTACAACACGGACAGTCCTGGGGAAGAAAATCAGATAAAAGAAATTTGCTTAAAAGTTGAAGAACAAGATCTGCAAGGGAAAAAAGGTTTTTGGGGAAAAGATGTTCATGAGCACACAGTCCCTTCTTTGGGTAAATCTTGCCTCTCCTGATTTATTTACAATCTATATTTGTGTCTTTAAAAGTGTCTTTAAACCAGGATGATTACAGTGTTACATCAGGTCTAGAGACAAAGGTGACAGTTACAAGTGCTGTGGCTTGTCAGGTCTGTCTCTCGGCATCTGAGCTACAGGACGAGGGGACAAAATCTGTCCCTTAACTCTGCTAACGTCGGCTCTACCCTCAGCGTCTGTGTACTTCGCTCAAGCACAGGCTCTGAGACTGAAGTGTCTGAGGGCAGATTCCCATGCGCAGGATGGAGCTCAGAGAGCTGCCCGCTATGAAAACGCTATTGCGGGCTGGTGGCACAGCCCGGTTGTCCCCCTCCCAGCTGGCCTCCTGTGATCTGCTGCAGCTACAGCCTCTGCTGCAGGCACGAAGCAAGAGAAGGAGCAAGAGAAGGCTGCTCCCTGGGAGTCAAACATGTTTTCCTGGTTTCCTCTCCCCTCCTGCCTCAGAGGGTTCCCTTCCTCTGCCTCGCTGTCTTGCTCCCATCCACACTACAGAGCACTATCAGACTGTTTAGGTTTTTTGTTATTCTTATTATCTTATGAAATCTCAAAGTTGCTTTGGATTTTCTCCATCCTGTGTTTTGGTGGAAAAGTGTAATCATGGAATCACAGAATCATAGAACGCATTGGGCTAGAAGGCACATTTCAAGGTCATCTAGTGCAACCCCCTGCAGTGAGCAGGGACATCTTTAACCAGATCAGGTTGCTCAGAGCCCCATCAGGCCTGACCTTGAATGGCTCCAGGGATGGAGACTCCACTAAATTAAAATTACAACAGCAAACACTCTCACTTTCTTACAAGAAAACTGGAATGTTCTTGGTTTATACATAGCTCATAAGACTGATGGATATCTCCTGAAAAACTGCACAACTTTTTCTATGTCAGCTTTCTCTGTAACACTTTGTATTAGGTTGGCTCAGCCGGATTTTGG
>NW_009733138.1:387-889 GCF_000703405.1 Apaloderma vittatum | reverse complement strand
GGGGGGTTGTGCATTGGAGCGAGGGGAAAAAGAGAAAAGAGAGAGGAAGAAGAAAGGAAAGGAAAATAAAAAAAGGGAAGAGAGGAAAAATGAGAAGAAAAAGAGAAAAGGAAAAAGAGAAAAAAATACCAAATAAGAAAAAAGTGAGAAAATAAAAAGCAAAAAAGGAGGAAAAAGGAAAAAAGATAAATGAGAACAACAGGAAAAGGAAAAAGAAATAAATGAGAGAAAGGAGAAAAAAAGAGGAAAAAAAAGAAAAGAAAAGAGAAATGAAAAGAAAAAAGAAAAGAAAGGAAAAGAAAGGAAAAGAAAAGAAAAAAGAAAAGAAAAGAAAAAGAAAAGAAAAGAAAAAAGAAAAGAAAAGAAAAGAAAAAAGAAAAGAAAAGAAAAAGAAAAGAAAAGAAAAAGAAAAGAAAAGAAAAAAACAAGAGGATTATACTTGCTCCAGGCCACAGACTGGGAATCTACTGTCAGGACCAGAAAAAAGGTGGAAACTAAATCA
>NW_009733138.1:0-229 GCF_000703405.1 Apaloderma vittatum | reverse complement strand
AAAAGAAAAAGAAAAGAAACAAAAAAGAAACAAAAGGAAAACAGAAAAAACAGAAAAGAAAAAAAAAAAGGAATGAAAAACCACAAATTTGACAAAAATAAGGAAAAAGAAAATGGAGCAACAGAAAAAAAAACCAAAAGAAGAGAAATAAAGAGAAAACGAAAACCGTAAAAAAACCCTGAAAAAAATATAAACGAACCTAAAATGAAAATAGAAAAAAACAAAACTA
>NW_009733137.1:0-514 GCF_000703405.1 Apaloderma vittatum | reverse complement strand
CCTGTAGAGCTGAAATATCAAGCTGAAGGTGAACAGACCTCATCTGAGAGGGCTGAAGCTATGGGATGCGGAGCAGCAACCTAGATGTTTTTCTCAATTGGTTTTTGTTTCAGAGAAGGGTTTTTGCTTTTACTGTATTTACTTTGTAGTAAATTTTCTGTAGTGTTTTACCAACAACTTAGTCCCTGCCTAATAAAACTGCTGATTTGGCAAGAGGCAAGCTATCAGGTGAGTAACATGAGCTGGAATAATGTACTTTGGAAGATGGAAGAGCGCAGAGACTGGGAGCTGGTTTCACTACCCATGTATAAGATGTTCAGTGTGGCAGCCTCTGAGATGTGGTTGAAGTTAAAACCATGGAAGATATAGATTGTTAGGAAATATTTCCTCACCAAAAAGGTTGTGAACTGCTGGACCAGGCTGCCCGGGGAAGCGATGGAGTCACCATTTGTGAAGGTGTTTCAAAAAAGTGAGGATGAGGTGCTTAGAGATGTGATTTAGTGATGGGCCTGGC
>NW_009733136.1:368-1844 GCF_000703405.1 Apaloderma vittatum | reverse complement strand
GAAGGCAGCGAGCACTAGAGGGCAGCAGGGCGGCATTCAAATCACATTAAATAGTAATTAAAAAATAATAAATAAACGGATGGACGGCTGGGAGAAGGGGGTGGGGTTTGAGTCCCTTCCCCTTCAGCAAGAGAGCCTCCCCCCGCTTCCCCACACATACAAAATATATTTTAACTATCTGAGGTAAATAACGAGGCTGTTAAAAAAAGCAAGAGGGGAGCGAACATTCTCAGAATCTCCCCCCCTTTAAAAAAATAAAGCATCGTAAACAGTTTTAAAGAAAATATGAGGATCTCCCCTCTCTCTCTCGCACACATAAATATAGATTATATGATGGATAAAAAATACGATTTTCTCTCCTGTAAATTCAAAATTTGGAAAAATAGAGGAAGAGAAGAGATCATGCCCAAAAGGATGGGGCTGGGAAGAGCTGCTTGATTCCAAGAGCTCCTGCGATGCATCTCTGGGAAGGAAAAGGGGAGAAAACAAACAAAATCCCCCAACTGCAATCAGTAAGTGCAAGGTGCAAAGAGGCTGGGGAAGGGGGTGGGGAGTGGGTGGTGTCAGACGTCGCTGGGGGAGCGGGACCGGAAAGGCATGGTGGAGGAGAAGCACCCGCAGCACACGGTCCACAGCACTTTCTGGATCTCCTGGTTCCTGAAGGCGTAAATGACGGGGTTGATCATGGAGTTGTAGGTGGCAGGGAGGAGGGTGATGTAGGTGTAGAGGGCCGGGTAGCTGTAATCCCCCAGGAGACAGTAAACGGCAAAGGGCAGCCAGCACGAAGCGAAGGTGCCCAGGATGATGGCCAAGGTGGCGATGCCTTTTCGGGTGGTGACGTAGTGGGAACTGGCCAGGAAATGTCTCTGGACGGCGATCTGCTGAGCGTGCCGGCAGACGATCTTACAGATCTGCACGTAGAGCTGGAGCATCACCGCAAACACCATGAAGAAGGAGACGGAGAGGATGATGAGGTGGTTCTTCGTCAGGGGCTTGACGATACTGCAGGTGGACGGCTCCTTCAGGCAGTTCCAGCCCATGATGGGCAGGAGCCCGTAGCAGATGGAGGCTCCCCAGGTGAGGATCAACATGATGTAAGTCCTGGTGACCGTTCTCTCCGAGTAGTAGGTCAAGGCATTGTAGAGGGACAGGTAGCGGTCGATGGTGATGGTCAACAAGCTGCTGACGCTGGCCGTGAAGGAGGTGACCAGCAGCCCAACTGTGAGCAGGCTGACCGCCTCCGAAGGGATGAAGTACACAAAGGCAAAATGCAGGATCAACCCCAAACCGGCCAGGAGGTCGGCCGTGGCCAAGCTGCCGATGAGGAGGAACATAGGAGCCCGGAAAGCCGGGGTGTAGAAGATGACCACCACCACGATGGCATTCTCGCAGGAGATAATGGTCCCAGAGATGCAGAGAACGACATCCCATGGGTTCAAAGCGAGGGGGTGCACCACAGATTCCAGGTCCAAGGAG
>NW_009733136.1:0-229 GCF_000703405.1 Apaloderma vittatum | reverse complement strand
GGCGCCCCACCTGAGATTGTCCCTGTGCCCCCCAGCCAGGGAGAGCCCTGCTTCCCCCCACAAGTTGTCTCCAGGAGCAGGGGGCAGAGCGGTGTCTGTTCGAGGAGGTGTTGTTGCTCGCTGTTTGCTCCGAGGGGATTTTCCTGGACGAGGTTTGGTTTGGTTTGAATTCTTTTGCAAGCAAAGAAAAAGAGAAAAGTGAATCAAAGCAGGGGATGCGCACACGCCG
>NW_009733135.1:1728-2957 GCF_000703405.1 Apaloderma vittatum | reverse complement strand
GGGGAGGTGGCAGGGTGGGCTCTGCCCTTTGCTGGCATCAGCGGGGAGATGTGGGAGTCTTCCTCCTCCTCCTCCTCCTGAGGAGGAAGGCCAAGCCCCGTTCAGAGGCGAGGGCAGGTTTCCTTGGTGCCGGCGCTGCCGTGTGATCTCCATCTCTGCCCTCCCCAGGCCCAGGGGCCGCGGGCAGCTCCGCTCGGGGCAGGTACCACCCGTCATCATCTCTTCAAGTATTTATTTTTTGGGTTATCTGACGCCGGTGTCTGATTAGATCACTCTCGCGTCTCGGTAGTAACATGAGCTTTGACTGCTTAAAGGCTGCAGTTCACTCTAATTACTACTGAGCCGAGATCCCTCTTCTTCTCTCGAATTGAAAAGAAAGAGTAAAAAAATCATTTGCTGATCCTTGAGGGAGTTGTAAAGGATTCCAGCAACCTGGGAAACTGCTCCTGTTGGGACTGAGTCAAATCGCGCGTTAGAAATATCTGGCTGTTATTTACAGTGGAGAGACACATGGAACTGGGGGCAGAGCAGCCCAGGCACTGCGGGGATGGACCTTGCCTTGCTGGGGAAGGAAACCCCTGTCCTGTCCTTGGGCGGGTGCAGGGTTAGGACAACTGGTTTAACTGGTGAGAGCCCTGCTCCGTCCGGGGCAGAGCCACTGGGAGCGTGGCTGGGACACCATCGGGCCACCCGAGGGGCTGGGCAGGGCTCTCGGGGCTGGGTTTCAGTGTTTTCCAGCCGCGGCTCCTGGCTGGGCAGGGGTGCAGCTGGACGGGCTCCTGGAGCAGCATCTCCCCCTGGACCTGCCCTGCTGGGACTGGGAGAGGGGCAGCTCCTCTTCAGACAATTTCGACTTGAATTTGTTCAAGTATTTAAGGGTATTTTTCTGTGATACTCGAGGTAAGGGCACAGACAAAAGGCTCTGACACGGTTCCGCGCGGCAAAACCCCGTGAGTGGGCACAAACGATGCGGGGCGAGCCGGCAGTGTGCCCCTCTCCTCCCTCCTCTCTCCTCCTTCCTCTCTCCTCTCTCTTCTCTCCTTTCCTCCTGTGCCGCGTTTTGGGACGGTCGAGCCCAAACAGTGTTTGCGTTTGCACCGGCGATTAATCTCTGTAGCAGGGGAGGGAACTCCTATTATGAATCAGGCTCATAACTCTCAGCACACATATTTCCAAAGCCCTGTTGAACTATTAATCCTCCCGGCTCCCTGGGGTAGGGAGGATGGAAG
>NW_009733135.1:1057-1703 GCF_000703405.1 Apaloderma vittatum | reverse complement strand
AATAGGCCCCCAACCCAGCCAGCGCCGTCGTGGAGATGGCTCCTGGTCTCCAGATCACTCCGATGGACCATGTGGCCTCACAATTGATTTAAAAAGGGAAAAAAAAAAAAGAAAAAAAGAAGGCAACTGCTTAGCTCTGGTTTTGCTGCTGCTGAGAGGACAGATTTGCCTGCTGGCAGCTATCTGCCGTTAAATGGATGAGCTATTCAAGTGTGGGTTATGGATTTAGGATCAGCCTGACTGTGCTGGAGAAGACACACGGTGCTGAGCCCAGATGGATGTGTGGTCCGGGATGGGGGCCCGGGGGGAGCTGACACGCTCTTTTCAGTAGTGGCAGAAGGTGGGATGGAGGAGCCTTCACCAGGAGCAGATAACCTTGCAAAGGGCGAGGAGCTCCTCCACGCCGGTGGCTTGGCCGGGTCCC
Organism: Apaloderma vittatum; assembly: GCF_000703405.1. Classification (NCBI taxonomy): domain Eukaryota; kingdom Metazoa; phylum Chordata; class Aves; order Trogoniformes; family Trogonidae; genus Apaloderma; species Apaloderma vittatum. The sequence goes on along the minus strand of NW_009733135.1, from coordinate 1,279 downwards.
CTCCTGGCTGCGTGTGAGAGGGATTCGTGGTGGGGACACACACACGCTGCAGCCTCCACGAGCAGAAAGGCTGAAAGCGGAGCCCAGGTTTTGGCTGGTGGATGAACTGGGTAGCAGGAGATTGATTAAACTGGCTCCACTAGGAGGAAGGGGCTGGGAATTTCCCTCTGGGTTGGTGACGCTGCGTGTAAGGGACTGTGGGCTGCGAGCTCCTGGTGCGAT
>NW_009733135.1:691-1011 GCF_000703405.1 Apaloderma vittatum | reverse complement strand
CCCGTGGCGAGCGTGTCGCACCCTCGCAGCCCGTCGGCAGGGCAGTGCAGGTGCCCGGGCAGCTTGCTGGGGCTGCTGGCCGGTGTCACTGCCGTCCTTCTCTGCGCTGGGCAGCACTCGCTCAACGTTTCAGAATCTGGGAGCGACTTCCAGACTGTAAATATCCATTTCCAGCCCCAAAGCTGCCACATACCTGCTTTTGCATCTCCTGTGGGCAGCCGGCACGCAGGGCCCTGGTGTCTGCAGGGGTGGTCGGGAGCAAGTCAGAGCGCGCTGGAGCTGGACCTGCTCCTGCTGGCCAGGAGGACCTCGGGCTGAAT
>NW_009733135.1:0-591 GCF_000703405.1 Apaloderma vittatum | reverse complement strand
GGTCCCGGCTCTGCCGTTTCCGCAGCCCATGAGTGCTCCCGGAGCTGCCAGGCGTGAGCGACGGGTGGAGGCCAGCCCAGCACCACTAGCACGGCTCAAGAAATGCAAGCATTTTAATTTTTTTTATTTTTATTTTCCATTTTTGACATTGTTCCTCAACCCCTCTATCGCGCTCCTTGTTAAGCTGTTAAATCACTCCATTTATTTAGTACGAGCATTGCTGAGAGCTCATTTTTATCTTGGTGAAAACCAGACTTGCTCATGGGCGCATAATGAAATTGTATAAATATACCCTTAGCTGGGAATCTAATTTATTTTTCCTGTTCATTATGGGGTAGAAGGCCATTATGAGATGTATAACTTTTTTTTTCCCCAGTGCTGGAATTGAAAGGCTGGTGCGGGCTCTTTTTATACTGATGATTTCGTCCTGATTCAATTTAAAGCTGGTTAGAGCTCAAATACTGTAGCATAATTGACAAAGATCAGTGTGGGTTGTAATGCTAATGTCTGCGGCTCCGGCAACGCGCTGGGCGAAGGCAGGTTGGGGACGGTGTCCAGCCCGGCCGTGGCGTGCCTGGCACGGGGAGAGCC
>NW_009733134.1:0-570 GCF_000703405.1 Apaloderma vittatum | reverse complement strand
AGGAACACACAGGGGTTTAGCTACTGTCAAAATCATATGAACCTTTCGGCAACAGCACTTTTGCCTCTTTTAACACAACTGAAATTGGCACCTCGCTTTTGCAAAAGAAATTGTTGTCTCTTGTTGGCAAAAGGAACTGGTGCCTCTCCTTTTACTGAAACAAATAGTCTGGGTTAGAAGGGACCTAAAAGGGCATGGCCAACCCTCTGGCCATGGGCACGGACATCTCTCACTAATTCACGCAGGTTTCTGCCCATAGATACTTCCAGAGATGAGGTATCCACTTGTCTGGGTAACCTGTTTCAGTCTCTTGTTATGCTCATCATAATGTATTTTCTTGTTTTATCCAATCTGAATCCACACTTTAAAAGCGTTATCTCTTGTTCTGCCACTATCGTACCAATAAAGGATCAGAGATCTGTTTAAGGGTTAACGTCCCACATGTCAATATATATTGGGGAAAATAAAGTAAACATCTTAATAAAAAATTACGGAAAATAAAAAAAAGAAAAAAAAGGTTTATTTTGAGATATACAAAGCACCTATTCTCTCATTTCTCCATCTTCTTTC